>NW_024113769.1:0-19892 GCF_003073215.2 Triticum urartu
GGGGAGGAGGTCGTTTGGTCTTGTCATTCTTCTTCTTGTTCTTGGAGTCGGGCACGTACCCAACCCCTTCCTTGGCCACACCTCCCTTTTGGTTGATCAAGAGATCGTTGAGGTTCTTCTTGCCTTGTATGCAAGTGCAAGACCTCTCTCAAGTTGCTCCTTCAACTTCGCATTTTCCTCAACAAGATGTATATGCTCACAACACGGGTTAGTAGCATTTGCATTATCAATTAAAACCATATGAGGAAAAGTTGCTTTCTCCTTAGTTAGCTTCACTTGGAGTTGATCATGAGACTCCTTGAGACTAGCGTGAATACCCTTCAAGGCCTTGTGGGCCTTGTCAAGTATATCAAACTCCTCTTTGAGTCTAGCAAGATCAACCCCGAGTTTGGCCTTCTCGGAATTTAGCACACGAGAAACAATGAGGACATGATCATAATCTTTCTTTAACTTAGCATGATCAACGTTGTGTGACTCCTCAAGAGCCAAACGAAGACCACGCTCTTCCTCAAGAGCATTGGAAAGATCCGAAATCTCATTAGCATAGTCACGACTATGCCCTTCCATCTTAGAGATGGTGTCTTCGTGAGCCTCGATCATGTCATTGGCCTCACCAAGTTGTTCCAAGAGAGCAACAAAGTGCTTCTTGGATTTTCCCTTGAGTTTTCCCATAAAGGCCTCAAACTCGTTAGCCTCCACATTAGCTCCCTCAAGTTCATTAATGCTATCTGTTGGGGAAGGATGATTAATGATGGTAGTTTGATGTTGGAGGTTACCTTGTTGGTGGCTTTAGCCATGCGGCACTTGGCAGTGATGCTCTCGTTGGGGGAGTCGAAGAGAGACACCCGTGACATTGTTGCAATGGCAAAGGAGGCCATGGAAACCGACTCATAATCTTCATCATCGTCATCATCCTCATTGTACTCTTCTTGCACAACCAAAGCCTTGGGAGGAGTCTTCTTGGTGAAGTTGTTCTTGTTGGGGAACGACTTGGCCTTGTCCTTTCGGATGAGTTTGCCACCATTGTCTTCCCTCTTCTCATACGGGCATTCCGCAACGAAATGACTCACGTTGCCGCAATTGTAGCAAGTCCTTACACGTTGCTTGCCCCTTGTACCACTCGAGTTGTTTTTGCTAAAGTTTGGCCTCGAGTTTTTCTTGCTCCAAAATTGCCTTGAAGCAAGTGCCATGTGTTCATGATATGCATACTTCGTATCTTCGGGGTTGCTCTCCTCTTCTTCCTCTTCTTCTTCTTCCACGGTGAGCTTGGCCTTCAATGCAAGGTTAGGCTTCTTTGCCCGTGGAGAACGGAGCACCGCATTGTCGGCGGTCTTGTCCAAAATGTTCATGGCCACAAACTCATCCAACACTTCGCTTGAGGTCAAAATGTGGAAGTCCGGTCTTTGACGAATGGCGGAGGACATGGCCTTGGTGATAGGGCATCATTGCCTTGAGGAATTTGCGCTTGATCCAATTGTCATCCGTGTCCTTGCTCCCGTGATCTCGTAGTGAGACCGCGAGTTTGGTTACTCTCCGATAAAGCTCACGAGGTTCTTCATCTTCCTTCATTGCAAACTCATCGGCCTCATCTTGTACCACTTCATAGTTGGAGCGTTGAATGCTTGCGCTTCCTCGGTAGAGAGACACGACACAATGCCATGCATCTTTGGCCAAGGCGAAGGGACGACGATGAGGTAGATCTTCGGGTGGAATTGCATCTTGAATGATGAAGAGAGCATTCTCATTGAATTGATTGTCCGCGGCTTCTCGAGGAGTGAAGTTGCTTGGATCATGTGGATAGAAACCTTATTCAATGATTCTCCAAAGGTTAGTGTTCACAATTTAAATGACGTTTAAAAGGTAAACCCAAGAATCAAAGTCTCCATTTTCAATCTTAGGAGGGAGGACCGGCATGATTCAAATGATTGGAAGGAATCGGTCCACCATAAACAAGTGGTGTTCCACATGGCAAAGATGCCGGTGCCATTCTACCTAGAAGAAGGAGCCTTTTCACTACTAGCTCCCCCTTGTCGGGGATAGCATCTGTCACCTTGTAGGCGGGATCATCCTGTTTCAACGGTGCGGTAGATAGTTTAAGCCCCTCAAGAAATTTAGTAAACATGCTCTCAACTTCGGTCGTCATGGAGGTTTTCAATGTCTCCAAGGCCACATTGAACTCCTCACGAGAGACCGAGGTTCCCCCATCGCCCGTAGACGAGACCGGATTCACACCGAGTGTTCCTCCACAGCGCCTACGGTATCAACCATACTCTTTGGACGGTAAAGTCCTTAATAAACAGACGAGGCTCTAATACCAATTGAAAGGATCGATATGGTTGACTAGAGGGGGTGAATAGGCAACTAACAATTTTTAGCTTTTCTTTAACAATTTAAACTTTGCATCAAAGTAGGTTGTCTAGATATGCAAGTAAGTGAGCAACCTATATGATGCAACAAGGATAGGAACACAAGCAAGCAAGAGATACGAAACAAATAAGCTTGCTCAAGTAAGGCACGAGATAACCAAGAGTGGAGACGGTGGAGACGAGGATGTGTTGCCGAAGTTCCTTCCCTTTGAGAGGAAGTACGTCTCCGTTGGAGCGGTGTGGAGGCACAATGCTCCCCAAGAAGCCACTAGGGCCACCGTATTCTCCTCACGCCCTCACACAATGCGAGATGACGTGATTCCACTATTGGTGCCCTTGAAGGCGGCGACCGAACCTTTACAAACAATGTTGGGGCTCTCTCCACAAGTTAATTGGAGGCTCCCAACAAAACCATGAAGCTTCACCATAATGGAATATGGCTCCGAGGTGACTTCACCCGTCTAGGGTGCTCAAACACCCAAGAGTAACAAAATCCACACAAGAAAGTATGGGGGAAGCAAATATCCTTTGGTGGAAGTGTAGATCTAGGTCTCCTCCTTCAATCCCTAGAAAATCAACAAGTTTGGGTGGCTAGAGAGAGAGAGATCTGGCAAGAGAGCTTGAGGTGCATTAATGGTGGAGTGAGAGGGGTCAAAGGTGAGTCTGGTAGGTGGGAGAAGCTCTCTTAAATACCAACCCTAAAAATCCAGCCATTGCTGCGCTTTCAGCCCCGCAACGGTACAACCGGTCCTTGTCCCGGTACAACCGGGGCTCACGGTGTAGCTGCAGAACCCTACCAGGCGGTACAACCAGGCCACTAGGCGGTGGTACCGGTTAAGAGAATGACCAGACCAACTGCCCAGCCACTGCACAACTACCGCCTCGAAACAGAGACGAGACCGGTACTCGAGCGGTGCAAGACCAAAACAACCGCATGGCTCTGAGCTCTTGGACGGCGAAGTTCTGAGTGGAAGAACCACTCAGACCACCGGTGGTACCGGTCAACGAGGATCGACCGGATCAACCGGGCCACCACCGCCCGAGAACCGCATCCGAACAGAGCCTCTTGAGCGGTACTTGAGCGGTGCATGGCCGGAACCACCGTCCTAGCCTTTGTTGAGCAAGGTGGCGGTACCACCGCCCGGAGTCAGCGGTACAACCGCTCGGTCAAAGCTGGAGAGCGTCAAGGTCCAGCAGTACAACCGCTCCAAGGAGCGGTACAACCGCTGGGAAGAGCAGAAACAAGAGGGAAAGACAGGGGGAACTCTCTCTCTCACACAACTGAGGAAGACAAGGAAGGGGTCAGGAAAGTGTACGTGAACTGATTCCCCCAGAGCTTCCTAATGAGGATTCCCTCTTGATAGTACGGGTACTCTACGACCAAAGAAAATAAAAGCGTAGAGGACACGTCTTCGATCTTTTCCTTCGAGAGGCAATAGCAATCCGATGTAAGCCTAAGCATTGAGAACCTGAAACATATAGCATACGATTAGACCACATAGGGTTGTCATCATCATCCAAAACATAAAGTAGGGAAATGCCCTTTCAATCTCCTCTGCCTAAGGTTCATCTTCTTCTGTGTGAAGATGTACTTCAAACTCTTATGATCCGTGTACACATCACAACGGTTTCCAATAAGGTAATGTCTCCAAGTCTTCAACGCATGCACTACGACTGCTAGCTCCAAATCATGCGTGGCATAATTCAACTCGTGAGGTTTTAGTTGTCGTGAGGCATATGAAACAACTCTTCCGTCCTGCATGAGCACACATTCAAGTCCTAAGCGAGAGGCATCGCAATAAACTTAGAAATCCTTATGTATATCTGGCAGTGTCAGCACTGGGGCTGTAGTCAAATGTTTCTTCAACTCCTAGAAACTTGCCTCGCAATCTTCTATCCATTTAAACTTGGTATCCTTCTTCAATAGTTCAGTCATTGGTTTCGCAATCTTGGAAAAATTATCAATGAATCTCCGATAGTACCCTGCGAGCCCAAGAAAACTACGGATCTCGCTAGCTGAAGTGGGTGCCAACCATTCAGTGACTGACTGAACCTTTCTGGGGTCTACTGCTATACCTTCTCCTGATATAACATGTCCAAGGAATCCGACTTCCTTCAACCAAAACTCGCATTTGCTGAACTTGGCATACAACTGGTGTTCCCTGAGTTTCTCGAGAACTAAACGCAAATGCTCCTCATGCTCTTCTTCATTCTTCGAGTACCATAATATCATCAATAAACACCACAACAAACTTGTCCAAATATTCTATGAACACCTTGTTCATCATGCTCATGAAATAGGCAGGGGAGTTAGTCAGTCCAAACGACATGACCGTATACTCGTATAATCCATACCGCGTGGTGAATGTTGTCATTGGTATATCCTTCTCTCGAATCTTCAACTGATGGTATTCCGATCGTAGATCGATCTTTGAAAAAACCTTAGCTCCTTGCAACTGATCAAACAGATCATTGATCATCAACAGTGGATACTTATTCTTAATCGTCACTTCATTCAAGGCCCGATAATCAACAACCATTCTTAGGGACTTATCCTTCTTTTCAACCAAAAGTACTGGGGCTCCCCAAGGTGATGAACTTCTTCGAATGTAACCTTTCTCCAATAACTCCTTGATATGTTTCTTAATCTCCTCCAGATCATTTGCGGGCATCCGATAGGGTCTCTTGGATATTGGCCCTGTACCTGGCAATAGCTCTATCAAAAACTCGATGTCTCGATCCGGTGGCATGCCTGGTAACTCCTCTGGAAACACATCCGGGTAATCCTTCACTACAGGCACTTCCTCCTGAACAACTCCCGTGAGGGTATTCACTTGGCTCCTCCTAGGCACATGCCTAGATATATATAATCCTTTTCCCTCCGGGGTGGTGAGATAAATCGACTTACTAGCACAATCAATGCTTCCTCCATAATTTGACATCCAGTCCATGCCTAATATCACATCCAATCCTTGTGACTCCAAGATAATTAGATCGGACGGAAAAACATGGGTGCCAATGGTTAGGGGTATCTGATCGCACCATCAACTAGCCATATATTCTGCTCTAGGTGCACTCACTAAGAGAGGGATCCTAAGGGTTTGGGTTGTTAGTTTAAACTTATCCACGAATCCCCTTGATATGTATGAATGCGATGCACCAGTATCAAAAAGAACAAGAGCGGTAAATGACTTAACCAAAAACTTACCTATTACCGCGTCCGGCTGCTCTTCAACCTCCTCCACGTTAACTGGTTCACTTGTCCTTTGTTAAATGGATTGGGCTTCTTCCCAGCGCTCCCATTTCTGTTTCCATTCTTTGCTTCAGGGCACTTCGTGGCATAGTTTCCAGTCTTCGCGCACTTGAAGCAAGTAACGTGACTTAGATCTCTTTTGGCGGGTGTGGCTAGATTGGGGCGGTTCTGATTGTTATTGGCTCCATTCCCATTCCCATTCTTAGTACCATTGTGGTTATGCGATCCTCCTCCGATGTGGTTATGACCTCCATGGTTATGAACAAGTCCTCCTGAGTTCGGGGTTAGGCGAGGCTTCTGCTGAGATCCTGAGTTATACCTCCCTTGTCCATTGTGACGCCCGGGTAATTAAGCTACAGTGATCCTCTGCTAATGGTGCCAGTCACCTCGTTTAATAGTTGCTAATCTCGAGTTAGTTCGAAACCGATTCAAATTCAAATTCAAAAATAGGCAAACAATAAAAGTTTTCAAATATCAAAACTAAAATGTTCCGGGTGAACCAAATATTGCATAGATAGTTATGGGAGGAAAACCACACATTTATAAAATGTTTAAATACTATGAGATGAATAAAACAGTAGCAAAAATGATTATTTGAATAACTTTTATAATTAATAAAATGTCAAACTAAGTTATTTGGGGTCTAGACTTTTTGTGACTATGGACTAAGTTGTAATACTAATTTAGATACTAAGTGTATATTTTACTAAA
Organism: Triticum urartu; assembly: GCF_003073215.2. NCBI lineage: Eukaryota > Viridiplantae > Streptophyta > Magnoliopsida > Poales > Poaceae > Triticum > Triticum urartu. Next base: position 6,331 of record NW_024113769.1, read on the forward strand.
ATAGAATGCAACTAAAATAAAGCAGGAAAAGAAATAAAAGAAAAAAAAAGAAAATACAAAACAGAAAAGCTAAAACCGAAAGCTAACAAAAAAAAAGTGAAAGAACCCTCTCCCTGGGCCGTGGCCCAACTGGACCAGCCCACTGGCCCAGACCGGCCCCCACTCCCCCATAACCCTACACCCCCGAAACCCTAACCCCACCCCGTCGCCCCCAGTCGCCCCACTTCCCCCCCCACTCGTTCCACTCCCCCCTGCCCCCTCCCCGATCCAGATCGGATCGGGGGCGTTCGCCGCCGCCGCCCGGATTCCACGCCCGGAGCTCCCCCCCGCCGGACTGCTTCCTCCCCCCCCGGCCTGCCTCCTCTACGCCGTCGTCTCGCCTCCTCACGTCCTCCTCGTCCCGAGCCGAGGCCGCCATTCCGGCGCCGCGCCCTCGACCCCGTCGCCCCGCCGCACTCGTCGCCGGCGACCCAAACGCCGCCCCCTTCCTCGTCCTCCTCCTCGAGCTCGAGACCGCTGCCCCGTTCCCTGCACCTTCCGTGAGCACCCCCCTCTCTCCCCGTCCCCGTTGCCCGTTCCGGCCACCGCGCCGCCAAGCCCCGCCCCTGTGCGCTGCCGGCGTCGACTGCGCACGCAAGGCCGCACCCGCCTGCTCGACCCGCTCCTCACGCCCGGCCGTGCCCTATGCATGTGCACACTCGCCGCTGCCCCATGCTGAAGCTCCGCGTGCGCCGTGCTCGCCCACCGGTCGCCCGCGCCGTCCGCGGCTTGCGCGTGTCCGCCCCCTTGCTCGCGATGCTCCCCTCGCCCCGATCGCTATTGCGTCCGCCGCCGCTCGCCATCCCGCCATTTGCCGCGCCGCGCCTTCGTTCCCTGCCCCGGCGCCACCCCGACGTGGCCTCGCCGCTGCCGCTGTCGTCCCAGGCGGCCGGGCTTGCCGTGCCCGTGGCCGGCGCCCCCCTGCCCATCTGGGCATTTGCCAATCGGGCTGGGTGCCTGCGCCCGTAACCCGCGCGCCCGAATCGCTGTGGCCCTTTGGGCCACTGACATGGAGGGCCCCGCCTCCAGAACAAATTAAAAAAAACAAAGGAATTAAAAAAAATACCTAAATAAATAAATAATTAATGATAAAAATAATTAATTAATTAATTAACTAATTAGTTAACTTATTTAATTCTGATTAAATTAACTAATTAAGGTTAATTAACCCAATGATTAATTAACCTAATTAACTACTGTTAATTAATCTAATCAATTAGTTAGGTTAATTAAACCCTAATTAACATAAACAGTGTATGACAGGTGGGTCCCACTGGACCCACTGGTCAGGTTGACCAAGTCAACAGAGTTGACTGCTGATGTCAGCATGACATCATGCTGATGTCATTAATCTGTTTTTTCGAATTAATTTAAATAATTAATTAAATTCCAGAAATTAATAAAATCTTTAGAAAATCATATCTTTTAATCCGTAACTCGGATTAAAATATTTTCAACATGAAAGTTGCTCAGAACGACGAGACGAATTCGGATACGCAGCCCGTTCGTCCGCCACGCATCCCTAGCATAGTGAACCTGCAACATTTCACCTCCGGTTCATCTGTCCGAAAACGCGAAACACCGGGGATACTTTCCCGGATGTTATCCCCCTTCACCGGTATCACCTAATACCGCGTTAGGGCACCTCTAACGTCGTTACTTGTCATGTCATGCATCACTATGCATTATGCTTGCTTATATATTTATTGTTTCTCCCCCCTCTTCTCTCGATAGACACCGAGACCGACGCCGCTGCTACCCAGTACGACTACGGTGTTGACGACCTCTCTCTTGCCAGAGCAACCAGGCAAGCCCCCCCTTTGATCACCAGATATCGCCTACTCTTCTCTATACTGCTTGCATTAGAGTAGTGTAGCATGTTACTGCTTCCCGTTAATCCTATACTGATGCATAGCCTGTCCTTGCTACTACTGTTGTTACCTTTACCTGCAATCCTAATGCTTAGTATAGGATGCTAGTATTTTCATCAGTGGCCCTACATCCTTGTCCGTCTGTCATGCTATACTATCGGGCCGTGATCACTCGGGAGTTGATCACGGGTATGTACTATATGCTTTATACATGATACATGTGGTGACTAAAGACGGGTCGGCTTGTGGAGCATCCGCGAGTGATTTACGGATTGGGGGCTGAAAGGACCTTTGTCCCAACGGCCCTCTGTGTGGATCTTTGAGGCGGAGCGACAGGGCAGGTTCCGACCACCTAGGAGAGAGGTGGCCTGGCCCTGGTCGGCGTTCGCGGATACTTAACACGCTTAACGAGATCTGGGTATTTGATCTGAGTCTGGCCATTTGGTCTATACGCACTAACCATCTACGCGGGAGTAGTTATGGGTATCCCGGCGTCGTGGTATCAGCCGAAGCCTTCTGACGTCAGCGACGGAGCGGCGCGCGCTGGATTGGACTGGAACGCCACTAGGCTAGGTCTGCTTCCGGCCGCCCACGCAACGTGCAGGTGTGCTAAGGGCGATGGGCCCAGACCCCTGGGCGCTTAGGTTTAGACCGGCGTGCTGACCTCTCTGTTGGTCTAGGTGGGGCTGCGACGTGTTGATCTTCCGAGGCCGGGCATGACCCAGGAAAGTGTGTCCGGCCAAATGGGATCGAGCGTGTTGGGGTATGTGGTGCACCCCTGCAGGGAAGTTAATCTATTCGAATAGCCGTGATCTTCGGTAACAGGACGACTTGGAGTTGTACCTTGACCTTATGACAACTAGAACCGGATACTAAATAAAACACACCCTTCCAAGTGCCAGATACAACCGGTGATCGCTCTCTCACAGGGCGACGAGGGGAGGATCATCGGTTAGGATTATGCTATGCGATGCTACCTGGAGGTCTTCAGTCTACTCTCTTCTACATGCTGCAAGACGGAGGCTGCCAGAAGCGTAGTCTTCGAAAGGACTAGCAATCCCCCTCTTATTCCGGCATTCTGCAGTTCAGTCCACAAATGATAGCCTTATTCCAGTTGATACCAATGCAAACATATGTAGTGTAGCTCCTTGCTTGCGAGTACTTTGGATGAGTACTCACGGTTGCTTTCTCCTTCTTTTCCCTCTATCCCTTCTACCTGGTTGTCGCAACCAGATGTTGGAGCCCAGGAGCTAGACGCCACCTTCGATGACGACTCCTACTACACCGGAGGTGCCTAGTACTACGTGGTGCCCGCTGACGACGACCAGGAGTAGTTAGGAGGATCCCAGGCAGGAGGCCTGCGCCTCTTTCGATCTGTATCCCAGTTTGTGCTAGCCTTCTTAAGGCAAACTTGTTTAAACTTATGTCTGTACTCAGATATTGTTGCTTCCGCTGACTCGTCTATGATCGAGCTCTTGTATTCGAGCCTCCGAGGCCCCTGGCTTGTAATATGATGCTTGTATGACTTATTTTATTTCTAGAGTTGTGTTGTGATATCTTACCGTGAGTCCCTGATCTTGATCGTACACGTTTGCGTGTATGATTAGTGTACGATTGAATCGGGGGCGTCACAAGTTGGTATCAGAGCCGACTGCCTGTAGGAACCCCCCTTCCACACTCCTTGGCCGAAGTCGAGTCTAGACATTACAAAACCCTTTTACTAACATGGCTGTGTGCCTTACGGGCCCACGTCGCCATCTGGGTGGTATTAGGATCTTTTACTCCTCGATCCTTACTCTGGGACTCTGAACTCTCTTCTATTCGGGTTAAACGAATTTTTAACTCTGACTCTAGGTTCTCGATAATACTTTCTACACGGAGAGACCCACCTTATTACAAGCAGGAGAGGATTGCATTCGAGTCCTTCGAAGCACTACTCTTCTGCGCAGCACCTAGCAAGAAATGTGTAGATACATGTGATATAGATTACTCATGAGACATGTATCTGAGAGACACTGCGCTTTTGCAATTCTACGCGACTCATCGTCTAGCCCACCGTACTCAATAGCTACATTGCACTGCTCTGCACTTGACTTTTACTTCACTCGATCTCGTTCGTGTACCCTGTATCGAGAAAGAGCCAGTGAGAATCACCGCGAGTGTATCTGGCATCTGTAAAAGTTGCGAAGTATTCTTTATTTAGTGAATGCTTCTCGAGAATCTTCTGACGTCTACTGCACTAATGGCATGTCTAACTGGTTGAGTCACCACGCTATCGATCACATAAGCCCGATTATGAATACTTTCTTCGCACTTTATTGATATTGCTCCATCCACATTGTTCAAGTATTCATATCAGATCTTCGAATACCTCCATTCATCTTCAAATCCATCAACAGACCATCATGTCAACGCTTATTCGATTCTACGAGATTAAAATCTTCTGCTCCTGAAATTCGCTCGCTTGCATTGATGGTTATGTCCCACTAAGTATAGTAATCTTATTGGCATCCTTTGACACTATCATTTTGAGTCCATTGATTCGACAAGTTGCGAAGGCTCGCAATCCTCAATCAGGTCCTAGAATTCATCCTTCCAGCTCAGACGTCATTTTAAACATGGGCTGGTTCTCGACCAATCAAATCGCCATCGATTGTACCCCTAAGCCTGCTCAGCTTATCCATCCTTAATCAGAGCGTTTGCTTCTGATCCCTTCATTTGGAAATCATAATTCCTTTGTATTTGAGCCATGAGTTAGTCAGATGTTTCTATAATCCGATATCCTTGCATTCTTCTTCCTGTAGTTGAGTACCGATGCTCACATCAGATCCCTTGTGGACCACCAGATCCTTTGTTGCATTTTATCCGACAGCATCCTTCATATTCAATAAGCCTGTGAGCTTTTCCTCGAATACATAATGCCTTTGGTAAATTGTATCCTCTGCTTTCTCAAGCATGCTCTACTATCGAGCTTGTGTTATTATTCTTGAAATTTGTGGTATATGATTCCACGATACCCTGACGGGTTGAACCTATGCCTTCCCTTATATGTGTGAACTCGGAAGTTTTCACGATTCATACTCATCTAGTATTTCACCAGGTAAAACTTTCAACACTAATGCCTTTATCAAAGCGAGAAGTGAATGAAAGGTTATGCATTGGAGAAGTGGGGGTCGACCTTAAACCTTGTGTTCATGCCCATGGACACGATGTAGATATTATCATTAAAGCTTCTCTTAAGTTAATTATTCCTGTGGTATAAATTCATCGTATATCTGGGATCTGGCCTTTTGCAATTGTGGTTCCGACCATGTTCTCCTTTAAATACCATTTCTCGTGCAAGTCTAATCACTTGTCTTCTGTAGAGCAATACCCCAATCCAACCTCTACTTTGATCCGTCTTCGAGTATTACCCCCTGGTATCTCGAGATTATCATGGAACTACATAACTTCTTATGAGTTCTTCATCAAGTACTACATTCGCACTGATCCAATTTTTCCCGGCTCTGAGTCAATAAACACTCAAAAACACCGATAACTGAACCGAGTCTGCAGAACGGTTCAACGACACTTGATATCTTCTTTAAGTACGAGTTTGTATCCGATCACGCCATTCCTAGCCTGATGGCTATATCATTGTCGTTGGTGATTTTAACTGTGCTACCTGGACCTTATTCTCGGAGCACCACTTCGACGATGAGCTAAGCTTATGTCGATTTTCCTTGTCATATCAATTCACCTTGAAAGGCAAGCTTGATTTCGAGTTGTGTCGTATCTGTGCTTCCATTGACCTCTTGCTTCATCATCCTTTGACTTGATGTCATCGCTGATCGATTACATCCTCATGAAGTCTCTCGACAAATGTGTCGTGATCATCATCAGCATTCCAAGTTCTTCCAGGATATCAATTGAATTCATGATGAGAAATACTATACTTGCCCTTGATGAGTTGTTTTGTCATCGACCACCTTATTGCCTTCCCTCCAACACAAACTTGTCCGTGTTCTGTGTTGTACCTTGAGTTCATTGCTATCCAGCATTTGTTCTTCTTTACCTTGGAGTATTACCATCTTTTATGACAAGAATGTCACGAGGATTACTCCACCTCTTAAGAATTCTTGGTATAGTGATACTTCTCACCATCACCATTCTTTCTTGGTCCCCGTGTTGATTCCAACAAGTGAACGGTGTTGTTTGGATTCTTTCCTTCTAGCAACCCTATTGCTTTGAAGTTAATGGTCGGCCGTTCATTCTTAGACTATTGGTTGTTGAACCACCATTCTAACATTGATCATTCTACGTAAGCCCATATTTCGGGTGCACCTTTAACTGTGTATGTTTTCCTCAAGCATACATCATTATATCATTTGATCCGACAAATGATATCTCTTTGATCACCTGATTGTGGAAATTCATTTTTTGGAAATCTTGACAAAATGTAGCTGAATCCATCAGCCACCTCCTCATCTCTCCTTGGATTAGTGGAGAACTCTTGTTTCAGAACTCGCTTCCATAGTTCAATTCCCGAGAATCTTACAATGTCATCTCAACAATGTGTGTTACACCTTTCTTCTCAGGCATCTTGAGTCTGAGGTTTCCTAACACCGATCAGATCGGAATCTCGATCAGATATGATGGTTGGAACCTTTTCCAAGAGTCATAACATTGGTCTTTATATAACCTGGTAAGGTGGTGTCATGCCTAGTACACCTGGCCGGAGGACCTATTGACATATCTCCCTTCTTAAGTAAGGTTAGCGATTTTTCCATGCGGAAATTGTAAAACTTATTCTACAAGTTGTTCCTGATGGATCCTTCGTGCATCCAAATTCTGAACCTTACTTGATGACCTTGTCAATGCTATCTCGAAGCATGTCTGTGGTACTCTGCACATTTTGAAGCACCATGCTAAATTTCCTTTATCAACTATTCAAACACTGTTGTATGGGTAATGTCATGAAATTTCTCTCCCCTTACCTAATGAGTTTTCTACATTATATCCTATCATGGATATCATGCTCTGTTTCACCTTGGGAAGGATATACCCCTGAAATATGTGTTTAAACGCATTTTCGTTTCCATTGTTCTGTTTAACCTGATGATCACATTTTCCTTTCCATTGGTTTCCTTGACCTTTCTTGTGATCTATATACTCTAAGCAGTAATAATTCACTGCTTAGGTAAGCACCTCGTTGCACCACTCTGTTAGTATGACCCTGTTACTAGTGTTGATGACATTTCGGTAGCCACCGATGGACGAGAACCTTGCCTATTGGCCCGCCTCGTTCAACGAGCAGGAAAGTGGTTCTCTTCGTCCCTCGCCCTTGGTATCGATGTTGTTGCCGACATAACTGGCAGGCTACCCTCTGAATTGCCTTGCTATCATGACCGTCCAAGATGTCAGCCCCCTTTCTACTTTTTACCCACATGGTGGGCCCATAACCCATAGTTCCACAAGATCGAAACCGGACCCTCTTATACACCCTGTTGTCGAAGTTAATCCTCGCACTTGGCTTCGTATTTAATTCACGGGCCACCTTCCTAGTGCTCTATTCTGGTATCAGACGCAATACTTACTCTCGTTGCTCTGAAACCCTTTCTCACTCTGGATCAGACTTCGAGCAACTATCTATCCACTTGGAACCCCTTATTGTACCTTCGTACCTTACTCTAGATGTATTCGATATGTTCAGCTCGAGAGATAATCTTACGCTCATTCATGGGTTAACCCCCAGATTGTTTCCCTCATAAACATTCTGTCGTAAGTACGTTGGAGTTCCCGAGAAATGGACGACATCACCATGATGACCTGAAGCAGAGAAATGAAGACGTCGATGTAATGGATCGACCTCTTCAAGAAGAGCAACCAAGACTGAGAAGGTTCGTTAGCATTTCGTAACCAGACCTTTCCCCCTTATTCCCCCTCTTAAATCTCGGGACGAGATTTCTTGTAGTGGAGGAGAATTGTGACGCCCGGGTAATTAAGCTACAGTGATCCTCTGCTAATGTGCCACGTCACCTCGTTTATAGTTGCTAATCTCGAGTTAGTTCGAAACCGATTCAAATTCAAATTCAAAAATAGGCAAACAATAAAAGTTTTCAAATATCAAAACTAAAATGTTCCGGGTGAACCAAATATTGCATAGATAGTTATGGGAGGAAAACCACACATTTATAAAATGTTTAAATACTATGAGATGAATAAAACAGTAGCAAAAATGATTATTTGAATAACTTTTATAATTAATAAAATGTCAAACTAAGTTATTTGGGGTCTAGACTTTTTGTGACTATGGACTAAGTTGTAATACTAATTTAGATACTAAGTGTATATTTTACTAAAATAGAATGCAACTAAAATAAAGAAGGAAAGAATAAATAAAAGGAAAAGAAAACACAAAAACAGAAAAGCTAAAACCTAAAGCTAACAAAAAAAGTGAAAGAACCCTCTCCCTGGGCCGTGGCCCAACTGGACCAGCCCACTGGCCCAGACCGGCCCCCACTCCCCCATAACCCTACACCCCCGAAACCCTAACCCCACCCCGTCGCCCCCAGTCGCCCCACTTCCCCCCACTCGCTCCACTCCCCCCTGCCCCCTCCCCGATCCAGATCGGATCGGGGGCGTTCGCCGCCGCCGCCCGGATTCCACGCCCGGAGCCTCCCCCCCCCCCCCCCGCCGGACTCCTCCCCCCCGGCCTGCCTCCTCTACGCGTCGTCTCGCCTCCTCACGTCCTCCTCGTCCCGAGCCGAGGCCGCCATTCCGGCGCCGCGCCCTCGACCCCGTCGCCCCGCCGCACTCGTCGCCGGCGACCCGAACGCCGCCCCCTTCCTCGTCCTCCTCCTCGAGCTCGAGACCGCTGCCCCGTTCCCTGCACCTTCCGTGAGCACCCCCCCTCTCTCCCCGTCCCCGTTGCCCGTTCCGGCCACCGCGCCGCCAAGCCCCGCCCCTGTGCGCTGCCGGCGTCGACTGCGCACGCAAGGCCGCACCCGCCTGCTCGACCCGCTCCTCACGCCCGGCCGTGCCCTATGCATGTGCACACTCGCCGCTGCCCCGTGCTGAAGCTCCGCGTGCGCCGTGCTCGCCCACCGGTCGCCCGCGCCGTCCGCGGCTTGCGCATGTCCGCCCCCTTGCTCGCGATGCTCCCCTCGCCCCGATCGCTGTTGCCGTCCGCCGCCGCTCGCCGTCCCGCCATTTGCCGCGCCGCGCCTTCGTTCCCTGCCCCGGCGCCACCCCGACGTGGCCTCGCCGCTGCCGCTGTCGTCCCAGGCGGCCGGGCTTGCCGTGCCCGTGGCCGGCGCCCCCTGCCCATCTGGGCATTTGCCAATCGGGCTGGGTGCCTGCGCCCGTAACCCGCGCGCCCGAATCGCTGTGGCCCTTTGGGCCACTGACATGGAGGGCCCGCTCCAACCAAATTAAAAAAAAACAAAGGAATTAAAAAAAATACCTAAATAAATAAATAATTAATGATAAAAGTAATTAATTAATTAATTAACTAATTAGTTAACTTATTTAATTCTGATTAAATTAACTAATTAAGGTTAATTAACCCAATGATTAATTAACCTAATTAACTACTGTTAATTAATCTAATCAATTAGTTAGGTTAATTAAACCCTAATTAACATAAACAGTGTATGACAGGTGGGTCCCACTGGACCCATTGGTCAGGTTGACCAAGTCAACAGAGTTGACTGCTGATGTCAGCATGACATCATGCTGATGTCATTAATCTGTTTTTCGAATTAATTTAAATAATTAATTAAATTCCAGAAATTAATAAAATCTTTAGAAAATCATATCTTTTAATCCGTAACTCAGATTAAAATATTTTCAACATGAAAATTGCTCAGAACGACGAGACGAATTCGGATACGCAGCCCGTTCGTCCGCCACGCATCCCTAACCTATCAAACTCGCAACTTTCCCCCTCCGGTTCACCGGTCCGAAAACGCGAAACACTGGGGATACTTTCCCGGATGTTATCCCCCTTCACCGGTATCACCTACTACCGCGTTAGGGCACCTCTAACGCCGTAACTTGTCTTGTCATGCATCACTATGCATATGCTTGCATTATATTTATTGTTTCTTCCCCCTCTTCTCTCTCTAGGCACCGAGACCGACGCCGCTGCTACCCCGTACGACTACGGAGTTGACGACCCCTCTCTCTTGCCAGAGCAACCAGGCAAGCCCCCCCCCTTTGATCACCAGATATCGCCTACTCTTCTCTATACTGCTTGCATTAGAGTAGTGTAGCATGTTACTGCTTCCCGTTAATCCTATACTGATGCATAGCCTGTCCTTGCTACTACTGTTGTTACTTACCTGCAATCCTAATGCTTAGTATAGGATGCTAGTTATTTCATCAGTGGCCCTACATTCTTGTCCGTCTGCCATGCTATACTATCGGGCCGTGATCACTCGGGAGGTGATCACGGGTATATACTATATATTATACATGATACATGTGGTGACTACGGGTCGGCTGTGGAGCACCCGCGAGTGATTCACGGATTGGGGGCTGAAAGGACCTTTGTCCCAACGGCCCTCTGTGTGGATCTTTGAGGCGGAGCGACAGGGCAGGTTCCGACCACCTAGGAGAGAGGTGGGCCTGGCCCTGGTCGGCGTTCGCGGATACTTAACACGCTTAACGAGATCTGGGTATTTGATCTGAGTCTGGCCATTTGGTCTATACGCACTAACCATCTACGCGGGAGTAGTTATGGGTATCCCGGCGTCGTGGTATCAGCCGAAGCCTTCTTGACGTCAGCGACGGAGCGGCGCGCGCTGGATTGGACTGGAACGCCACTAGGCTAGGTCTGCTTCCGGCCGCCCACGCAACGTGCAGGTGTGCTAAGGGCGATGGGCCCAGACCCCTGGGCGCTTAGGTTTAGACCGGCGTGCTGACCTCTCTGTTGGTCTAGGTGGGGCTGCGACGTGTTGATCTTCCGAGGCCGGGCATGACCCAGGAAAGTGTGTCCGGCCAAATGGGATCGAGCGTGTTGGGGTATGTGGTGCACCCCTGCAGGGAAGTTAATCTATTCGAATAGCCGTGATCTTCGGTAACAGGACGACTTGGAGTTGTACCTTGACCTTATTGACAACTAGAACCGGATACTTAATAAAACACACCCTTCCAAGTGCCAGATACAACCGGTGGTCGCTCTCTCACAGGGCGACGAGGGGAGGATCATCGGTTAGGATTATGCTATACGATGCTGCTTGGAGGACTTCAGTCTACTCTCTTCTACATGCTGCAAGACGGAGGCTGCCAGAAGCGTAGTCTTCGAAAGGACTAGCTATCCCCCTCTTATTCCGGCTTTCTGCAGTCAGTCCACATATAATAGCCTTATTCCAGTTGATACCAATGCATACATATGTAGTGTAGCTCCTTGCTTGCGAGTACTTTGGATGAGTACTCACGGTTGCTTTCTCCTTCTTTTCCCTCTATCCCTTCTACCTGGTTGTCGCAACCAGATGTTGGAGCCCAGGAGCCAGACGCCACCTTCGACGACGACTCCTACTACACCGGAGGTGCCTACTACTACGTGCTGCCCGCTGATGACGATCAGGAGTAGTTTAGGAGGATCCCAGGCAGGAGGCCTGCGCCTCTTTCGATCTGTATCCCAGTTTGTGCTAGCCTTCTTAAGGCAAACTTGTTTAAACTTATGTCTGTACTCAGATATTGTTGCTTCCGCTGACTCGTCTATGATCGAGCTCTTGTATTCGAGCCTCCGAGGCCCCTGGCTTGTAATATGATGCTTGTATGACTTTTTTTATTTGTAGAGTTTGTTGTGATATCTTACCGTGAGTCCCTGATCTTGATCGTACACGTTTGCGTGTATGATTAGTGTACGATTGAATCGGGGGCGTCACATCCATACTTCCTCTTACGGCTCTCAATCTGCTGTTGCTTCCCTTCAATCATAAGAGCCTTATCTACCAACTCCTGGTAGTTGTTGAAGGTTGCTACCATCAACTGCATACTCACATCATCATTCAGCCCTTCCATAAACTTCTCCTGCTTCGCGGCATCTGTGGCCACATCGTCAGGGGCATAGCAAGATAACTTGCTAAACTCATCCACGTACTGAGCCACAGTACGGTTCCCCTGGCGTAAGTTACGAAACTCACGCTTCTTCATACTCATAGCTCCAGTTGAAACATGGGCTGTGCGGAAAGCTTGCTGAAACTGATCCCATGTAACCGTGGCTATAGGGTAGGTGATAGTGTAATTCTCCCACCATGATGATGCTGGTCCATCTAACTGATGTGCGGCAAAATGCACCTTCTCAGCATCAGTACATCCTGAAGTGGTCAACTCCCTTCCGATCTTGCGGAACCAATCATCTGCTACCATAGGCTCGGTGCTACTGGAAAACACCGGCGGCTGCAACCTCAGAAAATGGGCTAAGTTGTCAATTGGTGGAGGTGGTGGTGGATTGTTGTTGTTGCCCTGGTTCTGAACTAGCAACTGCATTAGGTTATTCTACTGTTGGATCAATTGAGTGAGCTCCGGCGGGAAGGCAAATCCGGGGTCACGTCTCGGAGGCATCTGATAGGTTTAGAGGGAAGAGATTAGAATAGAATGGGGTCTAATGAGAAGGCACTACCCATATGCACATGATACAAACACAATCATTTCACTCAATCAATCAAGCAAGGCATACAATCGATCTAACTATCACAAAAGTGCTCGGACTACTTTATTTACATGGCGGAATACTACTACTAATATGGTGGTCTACTAAAAATATTCCTCGGTTGCAGATTCCATGATATCTGCTACAGCTTCGTCTTCAAAGTCATCATCGCTAAGGTCGGAGTCGGTGTCGTCGATGATGATGTAGTCCTCTGGGCGAATCTCCTTGGGTTCTTCATCTTCTTCTACTGGAGTGGGGTCTCCCATAAATATTCCGATCTTCTTAATCAGGTCGTCATTCTTCTCCAATAGTGTTGCAATTTCCTCCTCATATCCATCGCGGGTAGACTTAAGTTCTTCTTCCAGCTCGATGATCCTTGTCTTTGCCTTCTTCAAATCTATCATGTCTGCGCACATCTGATTCTCCTGACGTCGAATATGCTGGTTTAACTCCTAGACAAAAGCTGCAATTGATCTATCCTTCCTGGTGCTGATCTTCTCCCATTGCTCGTCTCGGTGCCCACATATCTGGTAGATAGTGTGCTTAAGATCCTTGTGATATACTTCTCCAATGCGTCCCATGGTGATGTGAGCTGCCATACTCTTTCCTAAACTCTAGGTTGGTGCGTCGAAGGAAAATTCTATGGGCTTAGTGACTGGCGTGAATGTCCTTCCTAGAACTTGAACTTGAATCATCCATCGTTCCTCTTCTGGTAAAGTGGCGTTGTATGTCCCGGTGAAGCTTGGTATTCCTATGTTCAGGTACCTAGTGACTTTCTTCAAGTGTCATCCAAAAGGTGCGTCTTCATCCGGTTGTGCGAACTTGTTCTTCGTCTCCGCCATCCTAAAGAGTAGAAAATGGAGATGAGTCATAAATGAGTAGAGAAGAGTGACCTAGGGTTTATCTAAGTGGTCATGTACTACACTCAGCATGTGCTCTGATAACATCTTTGTAGCGACCCGACCTCAAACGGTCAAGTCTCTGTGCTTTAATCCTCTCACCGTTGACTT
>NW_024113770.1:0-16794 GCF_003073215.2 Triticum urartu
GTGATGAGTTTGGACACATGATGCAAGAGCAATATCAGATGTCCATGATGGGTGAGCTGAAGTTCTTCCTTGGTCTTCAAATACGGCAGCAACGCAATGACATCTTCATATCTCAAGAGAAATACCTCAAAGATTGCCTAAAGAAGTTTGGAATGCAAGACTGCAAAGGTTATACGACGCCAATGCCTACCAAGAGTCATCTAGATTCTGACGCCAATGGTAAAGAGTTCGATCAAAAGGTATACCGCTCCATGATTGGTTCTTTGCTTTTTTTATGTGCATCTAGGCACCAAAGGAATCACATCACTTAGCTGTGAAGCGAATTCTTCAATATTTGGCTACACCCCAACACTAGGATTATGGTATCCAAAGGGCTCAGAGTTTGATCTAGTTGGATTCTCGGATGCTGATTATGCTGGTGACAAGGTGGATCGCAAGTCTACATCAGGCACATGTCACTTTCTGGGACGATCACTTGTGTGTTGGTCTTCAAAGAAGCAGAACTGTGTATCTCTCTCCACTGCTGAATCTGAATACATTGCTGCTGGATCTTGCTGCGCTCAGCTTCTATGGATGAAGCAAACACTCAAAGACTATGGCATTCATCTGAAGCAAGTGCCACTCTACTGCGACAATGAAAGCGCCATCAAGATCGCCAACAACCCAGTTCAGCACTCGAAGACAAAGCACATTCAGATCCGTCATCACTTTCTCAGAGATCATGTCATGAAGGAAGATATTGATATCATTCACGTCAGCACTGAAGAGCAACTGGCAGATATCTTCACAAAGCCCTTGGATGAGAAAAGGTTTTGCAAGTTGCGGTGTGAGCTAAATATCTTGGAATCCTCAAATGTCCTGTGATCATGCACACATCCTAACACTTATGCATGTTGATGACTTAGATGTGCAAACACGAAGTAACGTATATCTTCAACTAATGAAGACTTACACTCTAAGTGTGAATACATTAACGCGGAATTTGACTTCGGAGCGCCACGATAATTGTGCGCCGTGTCTGGGTCTAATACTTCCTATACGGTGGGTAACGCCACCACCAAACTTGTTTGGAATACTTTCTGTTGGCGTTACATTTGCAAAGTCTTCGCATTTTGTTTGTCTTCAATGTTAACATGGCTTCATGTTTATCTTCAATGTACTGATTTGGTTTCTGTCCTCTACAGCATTCACTTATAGCTATGTCTTCTAGTTGAATCTTTTGAACTAAGTGAATGTGATCGGACCCTGACCTTTCTATGCTCCCGTCTTAAGTCTATCTATCCAAATCATATGCATTCTATTGAAACTGTCGAATGTCTTCGCTGCGTCCTTGTCAGCAGAAGATACAGAGAAACCATTAAATCTGTTTTAAATGCTCAATCCTTTTTACCTGAAACCCGAGAAGCGGGAATGACCACCCGACAATCCAGGCATGCGTGGGAACGTGGAACAACCTCCTATGTGTTGCATGATGCCACGTGTCCTTCAGATGTGAACCACCAGGGGCACCTACGTAATAACGCTGTGCCGTCCCTGTCCCTATAAATACATGCCTCACCCCAGTCATTATCTCTTCTTCCACTTCTCTCTCTCTCGCACAAACCCTAGCGCCACCGCTAGCCCTCGACGACGCCGGACGACGAAGCGCTTAGCTGCCGCGACCTCACCGACGCTGTCATCACGCCGGCTGCGGACATCGTCTTCTCCGCCGTCGCCGTAGGTGTCCTCCATCGCCAAGTTAGGGCACGGAAGATCGAACTGCTCGCTCATCTCCTACTCTGTCTAGCAGTTCCTCGAGTGGTAAATAAAAACTCTTTTAGTCTTTTTGATCCGATAGATTCATCCTTTTCAACCACAAGTGGTTTCTGTTCCTACAAAGTTGGATCTATCTCGTTCTGCATCTCATAAATGCCTAGTATGTTCACTTATGCTTCACAAAGTAGTTAGATTCCTCACTTGTACTTATTCGTGGATTCGTACAAATCTGGAACCAACTCTCTACATATGAGTGAATGTCTTCGCACTATGAGGTCAATGTCTTCTAAACTGATTTATCTTCAAAATCTTTTGAGAATGCATATGATCTCTTCCCCTTCCCTCGCACCTTAATGCTGTCACAGGTACATGTCCATGGGAGAATCCCTTGGTTCTCATAGTCTGCATTCATTTGCAGAATTCTTACAACATCATATAAATTCTCCTGAAGCCAGTTCTTGTCTGACCAGTAGACGGAAGACTTTGACAGCTTTGAAGCCTTTCAGTCTAAACTTCATGGCAACAGAAAAGTCTGCAAGGAAGGGTGGCAGACAGCGTCGTGGGAACACCTCAAGAGATTTGCCTCCTGACCTCTATGAGCTGTACAAGACAGATCCAGAGGAGGACTACAATCAGCGAAAACCCGAATTCAATGGATTCGAAGATATTGGGCAGAACAATGGTACAAGTACAGGTTTTTGAACCAGGAATATGCTGAGAAGAATGCCATCAAGTGACCCTGGGGAGACATCTTGTACAAAAATCTTCCACCCAGGTCCAGAGCTGAAGCCATTGAACAAGGCTTCTATCCTTGCATGGTCCGTGGATCACAGCCTGCAGATGCCGACCCATTTTCATTTCTATGGTGTCGTGATGACAATCTGTTCAAGCGCAACTTCCAGTTTGCCAAGAACTCGGTCAAAGAAAACAAGAAGTCGCGGGGATTAGACTTCAATCCAGGCCCCTATGCTCCTCGTGTCGATGGCACATGCAAAGCTGAACCCAATCTTGTTGGGCCCTTCTACAACCTAGAAGGTCCCATCACTCATATTATGGTTCAAGGGACAGCCATGGATGAACCTGCAGATGACGCTGATTCTGACGAAGCGCCTGCTGAAGGAAATATGCCCTAGAGGCAATAATAAAGTTATTATTTATTTCCTTATATCATGATAAATGTTTATTATTCATGCTAGAATTGTATTAACCGGAAACATAATACATGTGTGAATACATAGACAAACAGTATGTCACTAGTATGCCTCTAGTTGACTAGCTCGTTGAATCAAAGATGGTTAAGTTTCCTAGCCATAGACATGAGTTTTCATTTGATTAACGAGGTCACATCATTAGAGAATGATGTATCTGATTGACATGACCCATTCCATTAGCTTAGCACCCGATCGTTTAGTATGTTGCTATTGCTTTCTTCATGACTTATACATGTTCCTATGACTATGAGATTATGCAACTCCCGTTTGCCGGAGGAACACTTTGTGTGCTACCAAACGTCACAACGTAACTGGGTGATTATAAAGGTGCTCTACAGGTGTCTCCGAAGGTACTTGTTGGGTTGGCGTATTTCGAGATTAGGATTTGTCACTCCGATTGTCGGAGAGGTATCTCTAGGCCCACTCGGTAATGCACATCATAAGCCCTTGCAAGCATTGCAACTAATAAGTTAGTTGTGGGATGATCTATTACGGAACGAGTAAAGAGACTTGCGGTAACGAGATTGAACTAGGTATTGAGATACCGACGATCGAATCTCGGGCAAGTACATACGATGACAAAGGGACACCGTATGTTGTTATGCGGTTTGACCGATAAAGATCTTCGTAGAATATTGTAGGAGCCAATATGAGCATCCAGGTTCCGCTATTGGTTATTGACCGGAGACGTGTCTCGGTCATGTCTACATAGTTCTCGAACCCGTAGGGTCCGCACGCTTAAAGTTTGATGACGTTATATTATGAGTTTATGTGTTTTGATGTACCGAAGGAGTTCGGAGTCCCAGATTGGGGACATGACGAGGAGTCTCGAAATGGTCGAGACGTAAAGATCGATATATTGGACGACTATATTCGGACATCGGAAAGGTTCCGAGTGATTCGGGTATTTTCGGGAGTACCGGGGAGTTACGGGAATTCGTATTGGGCCTTAATGGGCCATACGGGAAAGGAGAGAAAGGCCTCAAAGGGTGGCCGCACCCCTCCCCATGGGCTGGTCCGAATTGGACTAGGGAGGGGGGCGCCCCCTTCCTTCCTTCTCCTTTTCCCTTCCCTTTCCTCTCCTACTCCTACTACTTGGAAGGGATCCTAGTTCTACTAGGAAAGGGGGAATCCTACTCCCGGTGGGAGTAGGACTCCCCTAGGGCGCGCCATAGAGAGGGCCGGCCCCTCCCCTCCTCCACTCCTTTATATACGGGCGCAGGGGGCACCCCATAGACACAACAATTGATCCCTTGGATCTCTTAGCCGTGTGCGGTGCCCCCCTCCACCATAATCCACCTCGGTCATATCGTAGCGGTGCTTAGGCGAAGCCCTGCGTCGGTAGAACATCATCATCGTCACCACGCCGTCGTGCTGACGAAACTCTCCCTCAACACTCGGCTGGATCGGAGTTCGAGGGACGTCATCGAGTTGAACGTGTGCAGAACTCGGAGGTGCCGTGCGTTCGGTACTTGATCGGTCGGATCGTGAAGACGTACGACTACATCAACCGCGTTGTGCTAACGCTTCCGCTTTCGGTCTACGAGGGTACGTGGACACACTCTCCCCTCTCGTTGCTATGCATCACCATGATCTTGCGTGTGCGTAGGAATTTTTTTGAAATTACTACTTCCCCAACAGTGGCATCCGAGCCAGGTTTATGCGTAGATGTTATATGCACGAGTAGAACACAAGTGAGTTGTGGGCGATACAAGTCATACTGCTTACCAGCATGTCATACTTTGGTTCGGCGGTATTGTTAGATGAAGCGGCCCGACCGACATTACGCGTACGCTTACGCGAGACTGGTTTAACCGCCGTGCTTGCACACAGTGGCTGGCGGGTGTCAGTTTCTCCAACTTTAGTTGAACCGAGTGTGGCTACGCCCGGTCCTTGCGAAGGTTAAAACATCACCAACTTGACAAACTATCGTTGTGGTTTTGATGCGTAGGTAAGAACGGTTCTGCTCGCCCGTAGCAGCCACGTAAAACTTGCAACAACAAAGTAGAGGACGTCTAACTTGTTTTTGCAGGGCATGTTGTGATGTGATATGGTCAAGACGTGATGAGATATAAGTTGTTGTATGAGATGATCATGTTTTGTTGAAGTTATCGGCAACTGGCAAAAGCCTTATGGTTATCTCTCTATTGCATAAGATGCAAGCGCCAAATAATTGCTTTACTTTATCGCTATGCGATAGCAATAGTTGCAAGAGCAATTGTTGGTGAGACAACCATGTGACGACACATTGATATAGATCAAGATGATGGAGATCATGGTGTCATGCCGGTGACGATGGAGATCATGACGATGCTTTGGAGATGGAGATCAAAGGCACAAGATGATGATGGCCATATCATGTCACATATTTTGATTGCATGTGATGTTTATCTTTTATACATCTTATTTTGCTTAGTTCGACGGTAGCTTTACAAGATGATCTCTCACTAATTAGCAAGGTACAAGTGTTCTCCATGAGTATGCACCATTGCGAAAGTTCTTCGTGCTGAGACACCACGTGATAATCGGGTGTATAGGCTGTACATTCAAATACAACGGGTGCAAAACAGTTGCACACGCGGAATACTCAGGTTAAACTTGACGAGCCTAGCATATAACAGATATGGCCTCGGAACACTGAGACCGAAAGGTCGAGCATGAATCATATAGTAGATATGATCAACATAGTGATGTTCACCATTGAAACTACTCCATATCACGTGATGATCGGACATGGTTTAGTTCATATGGATCACGTGATCACTTAGAGGATTAGAGGGATGTCTATCTAAGTGGGAGTTCTTAAGTAATATGATTAATTGAACTTAAATTTATCATGAACTTAGTCCTGGTAGTATTAGCATATCTATGTTGTAGATCAATAGCTCGCGTTTAGCTCCCCTGTTTTATTTTTGATATGTTCCTAGAGAAAACTAAGTTGAAAGATGTTAGTAGCAATGATGCGGATTGGATCCATGATCTGAGGTTTATCCTCATCACTGCATAGAAGAATTATGTCCTTGATGCACCGCTAGGTGACAAACCTATTGTAGGAGCAGATGCAGATGTTATGAACGTTTGGCTAGCTCAATATGATGACTACTTGATAGTTTAGTGCACCATGCTAAACAGCTTAGAATCGGACTTCAAAGACGTTTTGAACGTCATGGACATATGAGATGTTCCAGGAGTTGAAGTTAATATTTCAAGCAAATACCCGAGTGAGGACATGAAGTCTCCAACAAGTTCTATAGCTAAAAGATGGAGGAGAATAGCTCAAGCAGTGAGCATGTGCTCAGATTGTCTGGGTACTACAATCGCTTGAATCAAGTGGGAGTTAATCTTCCAGATAAAATAGTGATTGACAGAATTCTCTAGTCACCATCACCAAGTTAGTAGAACTTCGTGATGAACTATAATATGCAAGGGATAACGGAAACGAATTCCCAAGCTCTTCGTGATGCTGAAATCGACGAAGGTAGAAATCAAGAAAAACATCAAGTGTTGATGGTTGACGAGACCACTAGTTTCAAGAAAAGGGCAAAGGGAAGAAGGGGAACTTCAAGAAGAACGGCAAGCAAGTTGCTGCTCAAGTGAAGAAGCCCAAGTCTGGTCCTAAGCCTGAGACTAAGTGCTTCTACTGCAAAGGGACTGGTCACTGGAAGCGGAACTGCCCCAAGTATTTGGCGGATAAGAAGGATGGCAAAGTGAACAAAGGTATATTGGATATACATGTTATTGATGTGTATTTTACTAGTGTTTATAGCAACCCCTCGGCATTTGATACTGGTTCAGTTGCTAAGAGTAATAACTCGAAACGGGAGTTGCAGAATAAACAGAAACTAGTAAAAGGCGAGGTGACGATGTGAGTTGGAAGTAGTTCCAAGATTGATATGATCATCATCGCACACTCCCTATACTTTCGGGATTAGTGTTGAAACTAAATAAGTGTTATTTGGTGTTTGCGTTGAGCATAAATATGATTTGATCATGTTTATTGCAATACCGTTATTCATTTAAATTAAAGAATAATTGTTGTTCTGTTTACATGAATAAAACCTTTTATGGTCATACACCCAATGAAAATGGTTTGTTGGATCTCGATTGTAGTGATACACATATTCATAATATTGAAGCCAAAAGATGCAAAGTTAATAATGATAGTGCAACTTATTTGTGGCACTGTCGTTTAGGTCATATTGGTGTAAAGCGCATGAAGAAACTCCATGCTGATGGGAATTTGGAATCACTTGATTATGAATCACTTGATGCTTGCGAACCATGCCTCTTGGGAAAGATGACTAAAACGCCGTTCTCCGGAACAATGGAGCAAGCAACAGATTTGTTGGAAATCATACATACTGATGTATGTGGTCTGATGAATATTGAGGCTCGCAGCGGGTATCATTATTTTCTAACCTTGACAGATGATTTGAGTAGATATGGGTATATCTACTTAATGGAACAGAAGTATGAAACATTTTAAAAGTTCATATAATTTCAGAGTGAAGTGGAAAATCATCGTAACAAGAAAATAAAGTTTCTACGATCTGATCATGTGGAAGAGAATATTTGAGTTATGAGTTTGGTCTTCATTTGAAACAATGCAGAATAGTTTCGCAACTCACGCCACCCGGAACACCACAACGTAATGGTGTGTCCGAAACGTCGTAATCATACTTTACTAGATATGGTGCGATCTATGATGTCTCTTACTGATTTACCGCTATCGTTTTGGGGTTATGCATTAGAGACAGCTGCATTCACGTTTAAAAGGGCACCATCTAAATCCGTTGAGACGACGCCTTATGAACTGTGGTTTGGCAAGAAACCAAAGTTGTCATTTCTTAAAATTTGGGGTTGCGATGCTTATGTGGAAAAAGTTTCATCCTGATAAGCTCAAACTCAAATCGGAGAAATGCGTCTTCATAGGATACCCAAAGGAGACAATTGGGTAGACCTTCTATCACAGATCCGAAGGCAAGACATTCGTTGCTAAAAATTAGATCCTTTCTAGAGAAGGAGTTTCTCTTGAAAGAAGTGAGTGGGAGGAAAGTAGAAATTGATGAGGTAACTGTACCTGCTCCCTTATTGGAAAGTAGTTCATCACAGAAATCTGTTTCTGTGACTACTGCACCAATTAGTGAGGAAGTTAATGATGATAATCATGAACTTCAGATCAAGTTGTTACTAATGAACCTCGTAGGTCAACCAGAGTTAAGATCCGCACTAGAGTGGTATGGTAATCCTGTTCTGGAAGTTATGTTACTAGACCATGACGAACCTACGAACTATGAAGAAGCGATGGAGCCCAGATTCCGAAATGGTTTGAGGCCATGAAATCTGAGATATGATCCATGTATGAGAACAAAGTATGGACTTTGGATGGATTTTGCCCGATGATCGGCAAGCCATAGAAAATAAATGGATCTTCAAGAGGAAGACGGACGCTGATAGTAGTGTTACTATCTACAAAGCTAGAATTGTCGCAAAAGGTTTTCGACAAGTTCAAGGTGTTGACTACGATGAGAGTTTCTCACTCGTATCTATGCTTAAGTCTGTCCGAATCATGTTAGCAATTGCCGCATTTTATGAAATCTGGCAAATGGATAAACAAAACTGCATTCCTTAATGGATTTATTAAAGAAGAGTTGTATATGATACCAGAAGGTTTTGTCAATCCTAAAGGTGCTAACAAAATATGCAAGCTCCAGCGATCCATCTATGGACTGGTGCAAGCATCTCGGAGTTGGAATATATGCTTTGATAAGTTGATCAAAGCATATAGTTTTATACAGACTTGCGGTGAAGCCTGTATTTACAAGAAAGTGAGTGGGAGCACTACAACATTTCTGATAAGTATATGTGAATGACATATTGTTGATCGGAGATAATGTAGAATTATTCTGCAAAGCATAAAGGAGTGTTTGAAAGGAGTTTTTCAAAGAAAGACCTCTGGTGAAGCTGCTTACATATTGAGCATCAAGATCTATAGAGATAGATCAAGACGCTTGATAAGTTTTTTCAATGAGTACATACCTTGACAAGATTTTGAAGTAGTTCAAAATGGAACAGTCAAAGAAAGAGTTCTTGCCTATGTTACAAGGTGTGAAATTGAGTAAGACTCAAAGACCACGACCACAGAAGATAGAAAGAGAATGAAAGTCATTCCCTATGCCTCAGCCATAGGTTCTATAAAGTATGCCATGCTGTGTACCAGACTATTGTATACCCTACACTGAGTTTGGCAAGGGAGTACAATAGTGATCTAGGAGTAGATCACTGGACAGCGGTCAAAATTATCCTTAGTGGAATAAGGATATGTTTCTCGATTATGGAGGTGACAAAAAGGTTCGTCATAAAGGGTTACGTCGATGCAAGTTTTGACACTAATCCAGATGATTCTAAGTCTCAATCTGGATACATATTGAAAGTGGGAGCAATTAGCTAGAGTAGCTCCGTGCAGAGCATTGTAGACATAGAATTTTGCAAAATACATACGGATCTGAATTTGGCAGACCCGTTGACTAAATTTCTCTCACAAGCAAAACATGATCACTCTTTGGGTGTTAATCACATAGCGCTGTGAACTAGGTTATTGACTCTAGTAAACCCTTTGGGTGTTAGTCACATGAAGATGTGAACTAATCACATAAAGATGTGAACTATTGGTGTTAAATCACATGGTGATGTGAACTAGATTATTGACTCTAGTGCAAGTGGGAGACTGAAGGAAATATGCCTTAGAGGCAATAATAAAGTTATTATTTATTTTCTTATTTCATGATAAATCTTTATTATTCATGCTAGAATTGTATTAACCGGAAACATGATACATGTGTGAATACATAGATAAACAGAGTGTCACTAGTATGCCTCTACTTGACTAGCTTGTTGATCAAAGATGGTTATGTTTCCTAGCCATAGACATGAGTTGTCATTTGATTAACGAGGTCACATCATTAGGAGAACGATGTGATTGACCTGACTCATTCCGTTAGCTTAGCACTTGATCGTTTAGTATGTTGCTATTTGCTTTCTTCATGACTTATACATGTTCCTATGACTATGAGATTATGCAACTCCCGTTTACCGGAGGAACACTTTGTGTGCTACCAAACGTCAACGTAACTGGGTGATTATAAAGGTGCTCTATAGGTGTCTCCGAAGGTACTTGTTGGGTTGGCGTATTTCGAGATTAGGATTTGTCACTCCGGTTGTCGGAGAGGTATCTCGGGCCCTCTCGGTAATGCACATCACTTAAGCCTTGCAAGCAATGCAACTAATTAGGAAATATGCCCTAAATAAAAGTTATTATTTATTTCCTTATAATCATGATAAATGTTTTATTATTCATGCTAGAATTGTATTAACCGGAAACATAATACATGTGGTGAATACATAGACAAACAAAGTGTCACTAGTATGCCTCTACTTGACTAGCTCGTTAATCAAAGATGGTTATGTTTTCTGACCATGAACAATGAGTTGTTATTTGATTAACGAGGTCACATCATTAGTTGAATGATCTGATTGACATGACCCATTCCATTAGCTTAGCACCCGATCGTTTAGTATGTTGCTATTGCTTTCTTCATGACTTATACATGTTCCTATGACTATGAGATTATGCAACTCCCGTTTGCCGGAGGAACACTTTGGGTGCTACCAAACGTCACAACGTAACTGGGTGATTATAAAGGAGCATTACAGGTGTCTCCAGTAGATGTTGGGTTGGCGTATTTCGAGATTAGGATTTGTCACTCCGATTGTCGGAGAGGTATCTCTGGGCCCTCTCGGTAATACACATCACATAAGCCTTGCAAGCATTACAACTAATATGTTAGTTGTGAGATGATGTATTACGGAACGAGTAAAGAGACTTGCCGGTAACGAGATTGA
This sequence comes from Triticum urartu, assembly GCF_003073215.2. Lineage (NCBI taxonomy): Eukaryota > Viridiplantae > Streptophyta > Magnoliopsida > Poales > Poaceae > Triticum > Triticum urartu. Next base: position 10,869 of record NW_024113770.1, read on the forward strand.
ACTAGGTATTGGATACCGACGATCGAATCTCGGGCAAGTAACATACCGATGACAAAGGGAACAACGTATGTTGTTATGCGGTCTGACCGATAAAGATCTTCGTAGAATATGTAGGAGCCAATATGGGCATCCAGGTCCCGCTATTGGTTATTGACCGGAGACGTGTCTCGGTCATGTCTACATTGTTCTCTAACCCGTAGGGTCCGCACGCTTAAGGTTACGATGACAGTTATATTATGAGTTTATGCATTTTGATGTACCGAAGGTTGTTCGGAGTCCCGGATGTGATCACGGACATGACGAGGAGTCTGAAATGGTCGAGACGTAAAGATTGATATATTGGAAGCCTATGTTTGGACATCGGAAGTGTTCCGGGTGAAATCGGGATTTTACCGGGTTACCGGGAGGTTACCGGAACCCCCCGGGAGCCATATGGGCCTTCATGGGCCTTAGTGGAAAGGAGAAAGGGGCAGCCCAAGGGGGCTGCGCACCTCCCCCCTCCCCTAGTCCTATTAGGACTAGGAGAGGTGGCCGGCCACCCTTCTCCCCCTTTCCCCCTTGGGAATCCTAGTTGGAATAGGATTGGGGGGAGTCCTACTCCCGGAAGGAGTAGGACTCCTCCTGCGCCTCTCTCCCTGGCCGGCGCCCCCTCCCCCCTTGGCTCCTTTATATACTGAGGTAGAGGCACCCTAGAACACACAAGTTGATCCACGTGATCTATTCCTTAGCCGTGTGCGGTGCCCCCTGCCACCATATACCTCGATAATACTGTAGCGGAGTTTAGGCGAAGCCCTGCTGCTGTAGTTCATCAAGATCGTCACCACGCCGTCGTGCTGACGGAACTCTTCCCCGACACTTTGCTGGATCGGAGTCCGGGGATCGTCATCGAGCTGAACGTGTGCTCGAACTCGGAGGTGCCGTAGTTTCGGTGCTTGATCGGTTGGATCGTGAAGACGTACGACTACTTCCTCTACGTCGTGTCATCGCTTCCGCAGTCGGTCTGCGTTGGGTACGTAGACAACACTCTCCCCCTCGTTGCTATGCATCACATGATCTTGCGTGTGCGTAGGAAATTTTTTGAAATTACTACGAAACCCAACAGTGGCATCCGAGCCTAGGTTTTATTATGTTGATGTTATATGCACGAGTAGAACACAAGTGAGTTGTGGGCGATATAAGTCATACTGCCTACCAGCATGTCATACTTTGGTTCGGCGGTATTGTTGGACGAGACGACCCGGACCGACATTACGCGTACGCTTACGCGAGACCGGTTCTCCCGACGTGCTTTGCACATAGGTGGCTTGCGGGCGACTGTCTCTCCAACTTTAGTTGAACCAAGTATGGCTACGCCCGGTCCTTGCGAAGGTTAAAACGGAGTCTATTTGACAAACTATCGTTGTGGTTTTGATGCGTAGGTGAGATTGGTTCTTACTTAAGCCCGTAGCAGCCACGTAAAACTTGACAACACAAGTAGAGGACGTCTAACTGTTTTTGCAGGGCATGTTCTGATGTGATATGGTCAAACATGATGCTGAATTTTATTGTATGAGATGATCATGTTTTGTAACCGAGTTATCGGCAACTGGCAGGAGCCATATGGTTGTCGCTTTATTGTATGCAATGCAATCGGATGTAATGCTTTACTTTATTACTAAGCGGTAGTGATAGTCGTGGAAGCATAAGATTGGCGAGACGACAACGATGCTACGATGGAGATCAAAGGTGTCGGCGGTGACGATGGTGATCACGATCGGTGCTTCGGAGATGGAGATCACAAGCAGCAAGATGATGATGGCCATATCATATCACTTATATTGATTGCATGTGATGTTTATTTTTATGCATCTTATCTTGCTTTGATTGACGGTAGCATTATAAGATGATCTCTCACTAAATTATCAAGAAGTGTTCTCCCTGAGTATGCACCGTTGGCCAAGTTCGTCGTGCCCAGACACCACGTGATGATCGGGTGTGATAAGCTCTACGTCCATCTACAATGGGTGCAAGCCAGTTTTGCACACGCAGAATACTCAGGTTAAACTTGACGAGCCTAGCATATGCAGATATGGCCTCGGAACACTGAGATCGAAAGGTCGAGCGTGAATCATATAGTAGATATGATCAACATAGCGATGTTCACCATTGAAAACTACTCCATTTCACGTGATGATCGGTTATGGTTTAGTTGATTTGGATCACGTAAAAATATAGAAGATTAGAGGATTTCTTTCTAAGTGGGAGTTCTTAAGTAATATAATTAATTGAACTTAAATTTATCATGAACTTAGTACATGATAGTATCTTGCTTGTTTATGTTTTAGATAGATGGCCCGTGTTCTTGTTCCGTTGAATTTTAATGCGTTCCTTGAGAAAGCAAAGTTGAAAGATGATGGTTAGCAATTACACGGACTGGGTCCGTAACTTGAGGATTATCCTCATTGCTGCATAGAAGAATTACGTCCTGGAAGCACCGCTAAGTGTCAAGCCTGCTGCAGGAGCAACACCAGATGTTATGAACGTCTGGCAGAGCAAAGCTGATGACTACTCGATAGTTCAGTGTGCCATGCTTTACGGCTTAGAACCGGGTCTTCAACGACGTTTTGAACTTCATGGAGCATATGAGATGTTCCAGGAGTTGAAGTTAATATTTCAAGCAAATGCCCGGATTGAGAGATATGAAGTCTCCAATAAGTTCTATAGCTGCAAGATGGAGGAGAACAGTTCTGTCAGTGAGCATATACTCAAAATGTCTGGGTATAATAATCACTTGATTCATTGGGAGTTAATCTTCCAGATGATTGCGTCATTGACAGAATTCTCAATCACTGCCACCAAGCTACAAGAGCTTCGTGATGAACTATAATATGCAAGGGATGAAAGACTATTCCCGAGCTCTTCGCAATGCTGAAAGCTGCGGAGGTAGAAATCAAGAAGGAGCATCAAGTGTTGATGGTTAACAAAGACCACTAGTTTCAAGAAAAAGGGCAAAGGGAAGAAGAAGGGGAACTTCAAGAAGAACGGCAAGCAAGTTGCTGCTCAGGAGAAGAAACCCAAGTCTGGACCTAAGCCTGAAACTGAGTGCTTCTACTGCAAGCAGACTGGTCACTGGAAGCGGAACTGCCCCAAGTATTTGGCGGATAAGAAGGATGGCAAGGTGAACAAAGGTATATGTGATATACATGTTATTGATGTGTACCTTACTAGAGCTCGCAGTAGCACCTGGGTATTTGATACTGGTTCTGTTGCTAATATTTGCAACTCGAAACAGGGACTACGGAATAAGCGGGCACTGGCAAAGGACGAGGTGACGATGCGCGTGGGAAACGGTTCCAAAGTCGATGTGATCGCGGTCGGCACGCTACCTCTACATCTACCTTCGGGATTAATATTAGACCTAAATAATTGTTATTTGGTGCCAGCGTTGAGCATGAACATTATATCTGGATCTTGTTTAATGCGAGACGGTTATTCATTTAAATCAGAGAATAATGGTTGTTCTATTTATATGAGTAATATCTTTTATGGTCATGCACCCTTGAAGAGTGGTCTATTCTTATTGAATCTCGATAGTAGTAATACACATATTCATAATGTTGAAGCCAAAAGATGCAGAGTTGATAATGAAAGTGCAACTTATTTGTGGCACTGTCGTTTAGGTCATATCGGTATAAAGCGCATGAAGAAACTCCATACTGATGGACTTTTGGAACCACTTGATTATGAATCACTTGGTACTTGCGAACCGTGCCTCATGGGCAAGATGACTAAAACACCGTTCTCCGGTACTATGGAGAGAGCAACAGATTTGTTGGAAATCATACATACCGATGTATGTGGTCCGATGAATATTGAGGCTCGTGGCGGATATCGTTATTTTCTCACCTTCACAGATGATTTAAGCAGATATGGGTATATCTACTTAATGAAACATAAGTCTGAAACATTTGAAAAGTTCAAAGAATTTCAGAGTGAAGTTGAAAATCATCGTAACAAGAAAATAAAGTTTCTACGATCTGATCGTGGAGGAGAATATTTGAGTTACGAGTTTGGTGTACATTTGAAAAATTGTGGAATAGTTTCGCAACTCACGCCACCCGGAACACCACAGCGTAATGGTGTGTCCGAACGTCGTAATCGTACTTTACTAGATATGGTGCGATCTATGATGTCTCTTACTGATTTACCGCTATCGTTTTGGGGTTATGCTTTAGAGACGGCCGCATTCACGTTAAATAGGGCACCATCAAAATCCGTTGAGACGACGCCTTATGAACTTGTGGTTTGGCAAGAAACCAAAGTTGTCGTTTCTTAAAGTTTGGGGCTGCGATGCTTATGTGAAAAAGCTTCAACCTGATAAGCTCGAACCCAAATCGGAGAAATGTGTCTTCATAGGATACCCAAAGGAAACTGTTGGGTACACCTTCTATCACAGATCCGAAGGCAAGACATTCGTTGCTAAGAATGGATCCTTTCTAGAGAAGGAGTTTCTCTCGAAAGAAGTGAGTGGGAGGAAAGTAGAACTTGACGAGGTAACTGTACCTGCTCCCTTACTGGAAAGTAGTACATCACAGAAAACTGTTTCAGTGACACCTACACCAGTTAGTGAGGAAGCCAATGATAATGATCATGAAACTTCAGATCAAGATACTACTGAACCTCGTAGATCAACCAGAGTAAGATCCGCACCAGAGTGGTACGGTAATCCTGTTCTGGAAGTCATGCTACTAGATCATGATGAACCTACGAACTATGAAGAAGCGATGGTGAGCCCAGATTCCGCAAAGTGGCTTGAAGCCATGAAATCTGAGATGGGATCCATGTATGAGAACAAAGTATGGACTTTGGTTGACTTGCCCGATGATCGGCAAGCAATTGAGAATAAATGGATCTTCAAGAAGAAGACTGACGCTGACGGTAATGTTACTGTCTACAAAGCTCGACTTGTTGCAAAAGGTTTTCGACAAGTTCAAGGGATTGACTACGATGAGACCTTCTCACCCGTAGTGATGCTTAAGTCTGTCCGAATCATGTTAGCAATTGCCGCATTTTATGATTATGAAATTTGGCAAATGGATGTTAAAACTGCATTCCTGAATGGATTTCTGGAAGAAGAGTTGTATATGATATAGCCAGAAGGTTTTGTCGATCCAAAGGGAGCTAACAAAGTGCAAGCTCCAGCGATCCATTTATGGACTGGTGCAAGCCTCTCGGAGTTGGAATAAACGCTTTGATAGTGTGATCAAAGCATTTGGTTTTATACAGACTTTTGGAGAAGCCTGTATTTACAAGAAAGTGAGTGGGAGCTCTGTAGCATTTCTGATATTATATGTGGATGACATATTGCTGATTGGAAATGATATAGAATTTCTGGATAGCATAAAGGGATACTTGAATAAAAGTTTTTCAATGAAAGACCTCGGTGAAGCTGCTTACATATTAGGCATTAAGATCTATAGAGATAGATCAAGACGCTTAATTGGACTTTCACAAAGCACATACCTTGACAAAATTTTGAAGAAGTTCAAAATGGATCAAGCAAAGAAAGGGTTCTTGCCTGTGTTACAAGGTGTGAAGTTGAGTAAGACTCAATGCCCGACCACTGCAGAAGATAGAGAGAATATGAAAGATGTTCCCTATGCATCAGCCATAGGATCTATCATGTATGCAATGCTGTGTACCAGACCTGATGTGTGCCTTGCTATAAGTCTAGCAGGGAGGTACCAAAGTAATCCAGGAGTGGATCACTGGACAGCGGTCAAGAACATCCTGAAATACCTGAAAAGGACTAAGGATATGTTTCTCGTATATGGAGGTGACAAAGAGCTCATCGTAAATGGTTACGTTGATGCAAGCTTTGACACTGATCCGGACGATTCTAAATCACAAACCGGATACGTGTTTACATTAAACGGTGGAGCAAAAA
>NW_024113771.1:0-11873 GCF_003073215.2 Triticum urartu
TAGCCTTGGAGACGATGCCGGTTCTTTGCTTTCATCCGCCCCGGCGCCGAGCCACCTCGCCGCGGCTTTTCATTGCTCGCCAGCAGCTGGGCGAGGGCGGCGAGCACCATGAGATGCTCTTCTTCCTGGACGTCGGCCGCGGCTTCCTCCTCCAGCAGCGCGGCGAGCTCTTCCTCGTCATCCGAGTCCATCGCCGAGTCAGGCAAAACGCCGAACACCTTGCGCTCGGTGGGCGTGTACCCGCCGTTAAACCGCGCCTCCGCGGCCGGAAGGCGGCCGGAAACGCCCAGCTGCTGTGGGAGGGGCTGCCGCGGCGAAGCGCTGCTATTTTCCGGCGGGGAATGGCTATCTAGCGGAGTAGGGCGGCGGCCATCGCCGGGATATAGCTAGTGGTGGCCGAGGGCGCGGGGGGTGCGAGGCGAGTCGGGGGAAGAAAACCTTGACTTTTCCCCTGTCGGTGTGGGCCAGGCGTGCTTTTCCCTAGCGCCGGAGCCCCCAACTGCTCCCCAGCGCGCCGGGTTCGGCCTGTGACCGCCGGGCGGAAAAAAGGTCCGAACCGGCGATTTTCGGCGTCCTGGGGGCGCGACTGGGCCGTTTTTTCGGCGCGGCGCCGAAAAAGTGGCCTGGGGGGCCTGTTGGGGGCCGCGGCTGGAGATGCCCTTATATTGTGAGCACCAAGCTTGAAATAATTGTAAGCTTCGGTTTAAAGAAGCCCCCAGTCATGGTGGGATATATAATTTTAAGGATGTGTACCCCTCAACTGTTCGGCTCATCCGAACGCATCATGGAAATCATACCAAAACAAGAAAACAAAGAATAAATGAAGAGAAGAAAAAGAGACAAAAAGAAGTGGAGCCAAACTTATGCGTAGAATCTTCGGAGCCGAGTTGCATTCCATGGATTTGGCTCGAGGCAATTATCCGATGCATTTCGAAGGCGGTAGGATCCTCCTATGAGAACTTCATCGATAATGAAGGGACCCTTTATAGGATGCAAAGTATGTCTAGAGGGGGTGATTAGACTACTTGACCAAATAAAAATCTAGCCTTTTCCCAATTTGAAGTCTTGGCAGATTTTACCAACTTAGCACTAGTCAAGTAAACAACCTACACATGCAAGTCTAAGAGTATAGCAGCGGAATGTAAAACATTGCATGTGAAGGTAAAGGGAGGAGTTTGGAGGGAGCAAACGCAATGTAGACACGGAGTTGGCATGGTTCCGATAGATGGTGCTACCATACATCCACGTTGATGGAGACTTCAACCCACAAAGGGTAACGGTTGCGCGAGTCCACAGAGGGCTCCACCCATGAAGGGTCTATGAGGGAGTCCTGGATTAGGGGGTATCCAGACAGCCAAATTATATCCTTTAGCCGGACTGTTGGACTATGAAGATACGAGATTGAAGACTTCGTCCCGTGTCCGGATGGGACTCTACTTGGCGTGGAAGGCAAGCTTGGCAATACGGATATGTATATCTCCTCCTTTGTGACCGACCTTGTGTAACCCTAGCCCCCTCCAGTGTCTATATAAACCGGAGGGTTTTAGTCCATAGGACAACATACAATCATACCATAGGCTAGCTTCTAGGGTTTAGCCTCTCCGATCTCGTGGTAGATCAACTCTGGTACTACTCATATTATCAAGAATAATCAAGCAGGACGTAGGGTTTTACCTCCATCAGGTGGGCCCGAACCTGGGTAAAACATCGTGTCCCCTGCCTCCTGTTACCATCCGCCTTAGACGCACAATTCGGGACCCCCTACCCAAGATCCGCCGGTTTTGACACCGACAGTCTACGAAGAAGCAACCTTGTCTATCCCACCATGGCCATTTTCCACGAAGGACTTGCCTCACTAGGGTAGATCTTCACGAAGTAGGCGATCTCCTTACCCGTACAAACTTCTTGGTTCAACTCCACAATCTTGACGGAGGCTCCCAAGTGACACTTAACCAATCTAGGAGACACCACTCTCCAAAAGGTAATAGATGGTGTGTTGATGATGAACTCCTTGCTCTTGTGCTTCAAATGATAGTCTCCCAACACTCAACTCTCTCTCGCTGATTTGGATTTGGTGGAAAGATGATTTGAGTGGAAAGCAACTTGGAGAAGGCTAGAGATCAAGATTCATATGGTTGGAATGGAATAACTTGACCTCAACACATGAGTAGGTGGTTCTCTCTCAGAAAATGTATGATGGAAGTGTAGGCATGTTCTGATGGCTCTCTCTTCAAATGAAGAGTGGGTGGACGGGTATATATAGCCTCCACACAAAATCTAACCCTTACACACAAATCACCAAACTCGGTGGGACTGAATAATGAAACTTGGTTGGACCGATTTAGTTCAAAATGTGAACGTTAGGATTTTCGGTGGGACCGACATGTCAACTCGGTGAGACCGATTTCATTAGGGTTAGGGCATAACGTAATCTCGGTGAGACCAATTACACAAACTCGATGAGACCGACTTTGGTAATAAGCTAACCAGAGAGTTGGTCAGGCCAACTCGGTGCGACCGATTCGCTCATCTTGGTAAGACCGAAATGTTACGAAGGGGAAACAGAGAATTTGCATTATGAACTCGGTGGGACCGATCGCTCATTTCGGTTGGACCGAAACATTATGAAGGGAAACAGAGAGTTTACAATCCCATCTCGGTGAGACCGAGATCCCTATCAGTGAGACCGAAAAGACCAGGGTTTTGTGGCAGTGACTATGTCAACTGAACTCGGTGGCGCCGGATAGAAAGTTTCAGTGGGGCCGAGTTTGACTTTTCATTTGTGACATATGTGGATATGAGAAAGTGGACGAGGGTTTTGGAGCATATCAGTAAGCATTTTGACCCAGTAACCCAGTAAGCAACACCTCATCCCCTTTTAATAGTATTGGCTTTTCCTATGGACTCAATGTGATCTTGGATCACTAAAAAGTAAAATGTAGAGTCTTGAGCTTTAGAGCTTGAGCCAATCTTTTGTCCTTAGCATTTTGAGGGGTCCAAATTTCTAATCCATGCCATGCCAATCATTGAGCTTTCCTGAAACATTTATCTTGAAATAGTATTAGCTCAATGAGCTATATGTTGTTAGGAATTACCAAAACCACCCAGGGATAGTTGCACTTTCAATCTCCCCCTTTTTGGTAATTGATGACAACATATATATCAAAGCTTCGACAAATGATTATAAGATTGAAATACATTGTCGCTTTGAGAAGTATGTGATAAGAAAGAGCTCCCCCTAAATTTGTGCATTATTTAAAATTTTCTTTTGAATGCAAATGCACAATCGATTAGGATCATGGGTCACTCTTCCATGTCACATACATTTTGGTGGAGCGCTCAAAATGATAAACATTAAAAACATGCACTCATCGCCAAGCAAAGTGAATGATCATATATGGAATATAAGAGATAATATCATCCAAGCAAGCATTCCGATAGCATATGATCAATCACATGTTCAAACAAGTGTCTCACACAGACAAAGACATAGTGTATCAACCAAGCGCATAAAAAGGTTCAACCAAAAACAAGAGAGATAAAAAGCAAGACACTCTCTCTCGAAGCCTATGATCTATACATATTTCTCCCCCTTTGGCAACAAGTTACCAAAAAGTTCAAAAACAATGCTATGCGCCTCAGTCGGTCTTCGGGAGGTGGTGTAGAGAGAACTCCGAGGACGAAGGCATCTGTCGATGTAGTTGGAGCTGGTGGAGTGGCTGCTGGAGGTGGTACTAAGGCTGTAGCTGCTGGTGCTGACAAATTAGTTCTAGAAACTGGTACTGGCACTGCGGCAGACCTCTGACCACGTGGCACACACTGAAAAGCATCAGTAGTTGCCTTCCCTCTCCTCTCGTCTGCTTCCTCCTGCAGCTGCTCAACTGCAGTCTATATCTTAGTTACCTTGAGGTCAAGATCATAGAATTTGTCTCCAGATTCCTCTCCAGGCTCTCCTGATTCTGAGTCAGGGTGGCCAAGCCCTTCTCAATTCTCAGTGTAGCTTGAATCACATATCCCAATTGATCTTGTTTTGACTTGAGGAATACCTTAGATGCTTCTTCTGCACTTGGCATCCTTGCAGCTTTCTCTGCCTTAGCTTTGGCTCTCTTCTCTTGTGCTTGAGCTGATGATGGTTCATTCTCATTCATGACAACTTCATTATCTTCAAATTCAGGATATAGGGGTAGAAGCACCTTGTCCAACAAGTATGTTCATGTGCCCATCTTAGAATTGATGAGTTCCTGAATATGTGGATCATACCCATAGCTTCTATTTGGTCAGCAGCTGTCCTCTTGACTATCTCTACAATCAGGATCATGACTTTAAACTTCTAAGGGACATCAAAGATTTGCAGCATGTTGATGGAATGTCCTCTAACCATCTTGTGATCTACATACTTGGGTAGCAATGTGTGCCTTAGGATCCAGTTGATGGTAGGTAGACTAGACAACAAGTAATGTACAGATCCAAGCTCGTGAGTCTCCAAAGCTTTATCAGGGATGTCTTTGTACATGTTTGCCATGGAGTTGTGGTCTTTCTTCTTCTTGGCATACACATCCAAGACATCCTCATGTTCCTCTGGGGAATTGATCAGCTTGGCCCATTCTTCAATAGTGGATTGGTACATAGTACCTTCAGACATCCATATGATCTTCCCATCTGGGTAAAAGTGAGCAGTGGAGTGCATGATTAGCTCATCATTCCATTTTGTGAGCTTCTGTCCAACAAACTCATCTACTCCACATGCTTTGAAGCTGTCATATACTCCCGAGAAGTGATATTCATTCTCCTTGATGTATTCCCAATCAACCCATCTCATGTCACAAACAATGGGCTTCTTGTCGAGCAAAATTGTCTCATAGAAGTCTTGCTATTCTTTGGTATGAAATCTGTAATCAACTGTAGTCCTTCTCCTAACAACATAGGGATCAGACTGTCTCCACAATCTCAGTCCAGGATCTTTTCTGATGTGCATGTCTTCAGCCACTAGATGAGCATCATTGTGGTCTGGGATCTTGGGTTTCAATTTGCTCAAAACAAGAGACTCATCATCCTCTTCTTCAACTTGAGGCACTAGGGCCTTGTTTTTCTCTTCTGCAGGAATACTTCTACTGTTTCTCTTTCGCTTTGACTTCTGAGCTTGAGCTTTGGGAGCAGACTTGGGCTTCGATGTTGCAACCCTTGACTTAATAGCATCTCCCATGAGCTTCTGAGCTTTGGGTGCTGGAGCATCCTCTTCCTCTTCTTCTGCGGGATCCTTAAACATGGATGATCTCCCTAGAACTCTGGCAGTGGTATTCTTGACCCTCTCATTTCTCTTCTTGCCTTCTCCAGCCTCTTTGGGTTCAAGAGTGAACTCCATAGTTTCTTCCAAGGCTGCTTTCCTAGGCTTGGAGGTTGGCATTCTCTTGGCAGGTGCCTTCTTGTGCATCCCTGGCTTTGTTGTAGTAGCTGACCCATATTACATCTTTAAGACTTTCTTCTTTGAGGTGGCCTCATCCTCAACAGCCACATAGTCTTCATCCTCAGAGTCTGAGGTTTTCTTCTTCCTTGCTCTAGTGGCTGCCTTGGGCAAGTTACTAGGTGTGCTTCTACTGCCCTCATCATAGCTTCTTGAGGGATTTGAACCCTCACTCAATTGCACGTGTTCCTCAGATTTGTTCTGACTGTCACTATCGGTGTCAAAACCGGCGGATATCAGGTAGGGGGTCCCGAACTGTGCGTCTAAGGCGGATGGTAACAAGAGGCAGGGAACACGATGTTTTACCAAGGTTTGGGCCCTTTGAAATGGAGGTAAAACCCTACGTCCTACTTGATTAATATTGATGATATGGGTAGTACAAGAGTAGATCTACCACGAGATCAGAGAGGCTAAACCCTAGAAGCTAGCCTATGGTATGATTGTATGTTGTCCTATGGACTAAAACCCTCCAGTTTATATAGACACCGGAGGGGGCTAGGGTTACACAAGGTCGGTTAAAAAGGAGGAGATATACATACCCGTATTGTCTAGCTTGCCTTCCACTTCAAGTAGAGTCCCATCTGGACACGAGACGAAGTCTTCAATCTTGTATCTTCATAGTCTAACAGCCCGGCAAAGGATATAGTCTGGCTGTCCGGAGACCCCCTAATCCAGGACTCCCTTAGTAGCCCCCGAACCAGGCTTCAATGACGATGAGTCTGGCGCGCAGTATTGTCTTCGGCATTGCAAGGCGGGTTCATCTCCAATTTCCAAGTGTTTGTAAGCAGTGTCCGGTCCCATAAATGTTCGGACCTCTAAGGGTTGTCTCCTACGCGTCGAATGAATACGAGGCGCCAGGGTGTTTTTACATTCGTCCCCCCTAGCCAGATAAATAAATTGTCTATTAAAGGGACGGGGATTCTTAGATCATCCATACCATCCTCCCCCAGCGAGAATCCATCAGTGCGTTTCGGAAAGATCCATTCCAGCATGGCCGACCTCCGCAGCTCCTCCTCCCGCCCCCGTAGCCCTAATCCCGGTGATTGGGAGAGGTGTTCAGTCCCGCACAGTCGATTAGTCGAACTGCAGACTAAGGGATTTCTCCCTCCGCGTATATGGTGCCGTTCGAGCCGGCTTGCCACCTACAATGGCGGGGAACAAGCAGAGAGCTTTCCCTGTCCCTCCATGGGGAACGAGTTTGCCTTGTTCCTTATTTACTAAGGGGACTCGGATTTCCAATTCATCCGTTTCTCCGCGGGCTCCTAGAGTTCGACGGCCTCCAATTACACAATCTCACCCCTGCCTCCATTCTACATTATCACCGGCTATGTTGCTCTCTGCGAGTTGTTCTTGGGCTGCGAGGCTCACTTCAAGCTGTGGAAAAGGCTATTTTGCCTCGTCCCTCAACACAGAGGGAATCACTTTATCAAGTGGGCGGAGCCGAAATATGGCGCATCGCCGATACCGGATACCTGTCCGGTACCCCGAAGAAGCCGTCCGAAGACTGGCCTTAGAATGGTTTTATATGGAGGACGTTCCCCTTCCGGACCCTGTTCGACGGGGTCTTCCTGAGTTCAACAATGCTCCTCTGAAGAAGCGCGAAGTTGGCACCCACGGAGGCCCCAGGCGGAAGACAACAGGGAAGTCCTCTATCTGATGAACCGGATCAAAGCACTGGCTCAATCAGGATTGACAATAATCGAAGTTATGTCGATTTTGCATAATGCGGGGAGTGCAGCCACTTCAATATCGTGGGCACCCCTTGTGGTGTTATAACGGGGCGGCTGACGGCACCCGCTGCGGGCGTAAGGGTCCGGACAATGCTGCCGCTCTAGCGAAAATTCTGTCCGAACTATTCAAGGGTGAGGAAGAGGAGTTCACCCGCATCAAGCCACGGATGGATTCTCCATGTACAATCCTCCAAGCTGGGTAAGTTATATTTCCCTGCTCCCATTTTCCCGCATTCTTTGTCGTAAGTATTCACCTTGCCACTTTGCGGCAGGAACTGGCGAAAAGCCATAAAGGAGGTCAGCAGCCCTTCTCCACAACCAGAGGACCCTGACCGGGCCCTCGACTCGGACTTGAAGAAGATTCGGTTATCTCGTGGAGCTGATAGACCGGCAGTTCTATCAGTTAAGCTGCGACGATGCCATGGTGGCCATTACGGCCGACTATCCCGGACTGCTCCCTGCATCGCAAGTAAGAAAAACCAAAAAATCCTAACTCCCAAAACTAGGATCCCCTTTTAAACACTTCACCCACCATATACACATGGCATTTTTACAGGGAAGGCATTCGGGACGCCCTGCCGAACCCGCAGCAACTCGCCAACCAGAGGCGCCGAGGCCGGGTAGGCCAAAAAGGAAGGCGGCCAGGACGGAGACGCCGGCACAAAGGTATAAAAACCCCGCTCCTTGGTTGTCGTCTTTCTCAAAAGGTAATGACACCCATGTTTCTTTAATAGAAAAAACGCTCGCCGGAATATGTCCGGCGATGTTGCCGATCACGCCTCCACCAGTCGGGCGCCAGGACCGGACATAGAGGCGGAAGCGATATGGGGCAGGTGCCGGCATAATCCCCCTACAAAGGATGCGGATAGATTATCCGCTACTAACTCAGAAGTGGAAAGCGCCATGAATCATAGGCGCCGCCGGGCCTGTACTCCGTGACGCTTGTTTCTCACCAGAGGCATTTGATGCCTTCAATTCTGGAGAGGCGTCCTCCGTGCCGCTCAAGATGGTCTAGCCAGAGCCACGGATCAGTATGTAAAGGATGTACGGGTGAGTGAATCTGGTGATTTATATGTATCAGTAGCCCCTGAGACTTGAAACAGTTAGCAGAACTGATTTAAGGATCATCTTTATTGTGCAGGTTCTTACAGAGAAGAATACTAGGCTGTCCCAGGAGCTGGGGAATGCAGACCCAACTGCGGGCCGCTGTTGCCGCATTGCAGGAACAGAAAAAGCCTCCCGCTGGTAACATTTACTTTAAAGAATGATGGTTACCATATAGTGTGCGGCGTGGCTGCAGATCTAACAACAGATGTTGCAGATGAATCCAGAGAGAATCTGGAGGTCCAGCATGTTATGCGACAGCTAGAGGCTGGCAAACGCGTGCTGACTGAAAGTTAGGCGGGAGAAAAACAATCTCCAAGATGCCAATATTAAGCTGAGTGTGGAACTAAAAGACGTTCGTGGCCAGCTTGCAGACTCCGAGAAGGAGAATAAGCGGCTTCGGCGCGGCATTTTTCAGTAAGTGCTTGAACGAATCCTTTTTAAAGGAGTTCAGCGAAGAAGTCGACTAACAGCATTATGTCTATAGGTATGCTGACGGGTCGTCCCGCGGAGGAAATGCCGGGTCTGCGGGTGATCTTCTGTCCGAGCTGTCACATCTGCACGAACAAGTTCGGCAGGTGATGCAGGGTGTTGCCCAGGCCTTGTGGCCGTCCGTCTCCCTGCCAGAGGGCGTTGCCGAGCTTGCGGAGAAGCTCAAGGGAGCACGGGCGCTTCCGATTATGGAAGATATCAGCCTGCCGACAGGGTGCTAGAGAAGCCTGGGCCATGGTGAAGACGCGGTATACCAAGGCAGACCCAAATCACATGGCGAAGTCGGACCTGTGGGGCCCGACGGAAAAGAGATCCCCGTTAGCTTAGTTTATGGGAAGTAGAAATTAGCCGCAAAGTATTCTCAACAGGATTGTAAGCTAGACCGCTGTTGGATGGTATAGAAGAGGAATTTAGTCAGTCTGCATGACTATGTAATTAAAGTGACATGTATAATTGCCTTCTAGCCGGATTGTAGATCATTTGTCGTTTGCAACCTTTTCGCTTCAACCTCCGGGCCCAATAGTCCGGAGTGTATCCGAATATACCCGCTCAGTTATATAAGAACCAGGGTATGCGTGGAGACCAGGCGTAGGGGTCATTAGTGCTTTATCAGACAAGTGCCCAACTAGTTATGTTATATTACATGGGTAGTAAGAAACATCTTCCAAGGGAGAATAGTTCCGTTAAGGGTTCCTTTCCCTGGGTAAGCATGCCCTAAAGTGCATGTCCGGGCTGCGATAGGAAACGCAGGAAAAACATCTGGGGGCAGATATGGACAATAAATAAAAATCATCTTTTGTTCACCGACTGAATATTCCCTTAAGAACGCTAGCTTTCGCTTCACCCAGTCTGAGGTACACATCCGCTGACCCGGAGCAGTAACAATTGCAGAGGTGCTCCCCTTATGCCCTAGCCGAATTAACGGGAACGTAGGGCATAAATACAAGAGCCAGGCAACCCAGCTTGGCCAAAACTTAAGTCATATCGATGCATATAATGGTGAAAAAAGGTACATGCGGAAGTATAACACATGAGGCCCAGATAAATAATTTAAGCTTCTGTGAAAGAAGCCCCCAGGTATGAAGAGTGCGGCTAGCACATCTGTAATATGCAGGCGAGGCACAAGGTGACCCTGAAGGCCTAGAGAAATATAAAAGAAGAAAGAAGAAAGAGAACAGACAATGCATATGCGAAAAATGACAAAGGGAGGGGATAACTTAGAGTCCGTGTCTAGGCGTAGAATCTTCGGAGCCTGGCGTTCCATGGTTCGGCTCGAGTCGACTAGTCGATGCATCCCGCAGTCGGTACGCCTCCACCGGTCAGACTTGGTTATATGAATGGACCTTCCCATTTGGGCTCGAGCTTGTTCTTTTCTTATCCGCAGGCGTAGAACTAGTTCGCCACGTTATAAGTTTTGGCGTACTTCTCTGCTTTGGTATCTGCGAGCCTGTGCTTTAAAAAATGCCGACGGGCTTTGCTACGTCGCGCTCCTCCTCCCAGGGTGTCCAGACTGTCCTGCCGATCGAGCTCGGCTTCTCTTTCTTCGTACATGCGCACTCGAAGTGAGTCATGAATTATGTCATAGGGCAAGACTGCCTTGCGCCGTACACCATAAAGAGGGTGTATATCCGTACTACGATTCGGCGTGTCCGCAGCCCCCAGAGTACGGAGTCGAGCTCCTCTACCAGTGCGTGTTAGACTCTGTTAAGAACACACTAATCTGGGTTAATGCCGGCTCATTATAAGACCGGTTTCTTCGCTCGACTTGACCGTTGGTTTGTGGTGATAGACTGAGGCATAATCGAGCGTGATTGCCATTTTGGACACCAGAGTTTTACCTCGTCGCCGTTGAAGTTCGTGCCATATCAATGATGATGCTGTGGGGGACGCCATAACGGTGTACACCCCGGATATGAAGTGCTATCACTGGTCCGGATTCGGCTTTTAACAGGTTTGGCCTCTATCCATTTGTGAATTTCCACCATGACCAATATGTATTTTTTCTTGTGGTTCCCCCTTTAAGGTCCAACCATGTCAGCCCCCTAGACCGCAAAGGGCCATGTAATGGGGATTGTTCGGAGGCGGTGGGTGGCATGTGGCTTTGGATTCTGCAAGAGCTGGCAACCGGCGCAGCGTTGGACCAAGTCCTGTGCATCTGCCCGGCCGTTTGGCCAATAGAATCCTTGTACGGGAAGGCCTTGCTTACAAGAGCGACTCTGCGTGATGACGCCGAGTCGGCGTGAATTCTGCCAAAAGATTCCGCCCTTCCTCTTTGAGATGCACCTTTGAAGACTCCGTAGTGCTTTTTCTTGTACAATTCTCCCTCATGGACCCTGTAGGCCTTGGATCGCCGCACTATGCAGCGTGCCTCATTTTGGTCCTCCGGAAGTTCCTGTCTAGTTAGGTAGGCCAGGAATGGTTCTATCCATGGGGCAATAATGGCCATATTTCGTGGGCTGAAGGTGTTATTTCGGTGGCGGAGCCTCCGATTGTGTCAAAGAGTTCGATATCGGGTATTTTGGCTGGGTCCGGACTGTTGTTACCGGTGTCCCCTTCCCATACTAAGGATGGCTTGAACAGCCTTTCCAAAAATATGTCGGGGGGGCCGCCTCACGTTTTGCGCCGATGCGGGCGAGGATATCCGCCCCCTGATTGTTTTCCCGAGCCACATGGTGAAATTCGAGCCCCTCGAACCGAGCTGCTGACATTTTTAGGACGGCGTTTCGATAGGCCGCCATTTTCGGATCCTTGGCGTCAAAGTCTCCATTTATTTGTGATATTGCAAGGTTTGAATACCCGCGCACCTCCACGCGTTGAATGCCCATGGAGACTGCCATCCGAAGACCATGCAACAGAGCTTCGTATTCGGCTGCATTGTTGGAGTTTGTATACAATATTTGCAATAAGTACTGAACGGTATCTCTGGTTGGGGACGTTAGGACAACGCCAGCCCCTAGACCAGCCAGCATTTTAGAACACCATCGATGTCGGTGTACAAAAAGAGGGGTACACTTTTTGTACCCCTATAACTATGCACGGGCAGTCTGAGCCACGGGCACCACCAACCACCGAGCAGGCAGGGAGGT
>NW_024113772.1:0-18247 GCF_003073215.2 Triticum urartu
CACTTGATATTCACTGCCTATATAAGCGGATAAAGATCCATCTTTTTACCCCATGCCTTCTTCCTTCCTTAGCCTTCCCATCCTCGAGCTCCAGCGCCCAAGCTTCAATCTTTCCCATCGCCAACATGCATCCTGTCCAGCCATATCTGGATCCAGCTCACAGGGCAAGTGGATGGCCTCCTCCATCACGGAGAAGGACGTCAAGGAGCTCCGAGAGGCGAGATACTTGACCGCGGAAATCGCACATAGGCTCCCTGCCAAAGAGCAGGTCATCCCCACTCCAGAACCTGGCGAGAGGGTTGTGTTCATCCCTCACTTCCTCCATGGGTTAGGGTTTCCCCTCCACCCCTTCGTCCATGGCTTGATGTTCTACTACAAGCTAGATTTCCACGATCTAGCTCCGAATTCATTCTTCCACATCTCGGCGTTCATCGTCGTATGCGAGGCGCTACTCCGCATTCCCCCACACTTCGGCCTCTAGCTAAAAGTCTTTAATGTGAAGCCAAAGGTGGTCGACGGGCAACATGCGGACTGCGGCGGCGCCATGGTGAGCAAACTCCCCAACACCACTTGGCCCAAAGGAGCCTTCATGGAGACCATGAAGGTTTGGCAGCAGGAGTGGTTACCTAACCCCGCGATACCAAATGGGCGGTCGCTCCTGAATTTAGATCTCGGCCCCCTATGCGGCTCGCGTCATGGACCAACAAGGATTTGGACTGGGGGTCGATCGACGAAGTGACGATGCTGCAAAAGCACATCAAGAGTATGATAAACAAGAACACCAGTCTCACCGACGTGATTCAGGTGATGCTCGTCCGACGGATCCTCCCATGCCAACGCCGGCCTCTCCGTCTGTGGGAGTTCAACCCGGAGGGCCCCCGGACCCTCAAGCGCTTCTTCGGCACAACGGACGAAGAGATCTGGAAACTGCTCTTCAAGGCCCAGAAGACATGGCCTGAGAAGACCAAAGACATCGGTCTCGATAGCGCGAATCCGGCTACTGAGGTTAGAATTTTACTTTCGAACATGATATCGGTCCATAAGTCAAAGGGTATACTAAGATGCCCCTTCCTAATTTTAGGGCTGGATGATGTCTACTACACAACCTTCTTTTTGTAGACGTTGTTGGGCCTCCAAGTGCAGAGGTTTGTGGGACAGTAGAAAATTTCCCTCAAGTGGATGACCTAAGGTTTATCAATCCGTGGGAGGAGTAGGATGAAGATGGTCTATCTCAAACAACCCTGCAACCAAATAGCAAAGAGTCTCTTGTGTCCCCAACACACCCAATACAATGGTAAATTGTATAGGTGCACTAGTTCGGTGAAGAGATGGTGATACAAGTGCAATATGGATAGTAGATAAAGGTTTTTTTAATCTCAAAATATAAAAACAGCAAGGTAACTAATATTAAAAGTGAGCACAAACGGTATTCCAATGTGTTGAAACAAGGCCTAGGGTTCATACTTTCACTAATGCAAGTTCTATCAACAATAATAACATAATTGGATCATATAACTATCCCTCAACATGCAACAAAGAGTCACTCCAAAGTCACTAATAGCGGAGAACAAACGAAGAGATTATTGTAGGGTACGAAACCACCTGAAAGTTATCCTTTCTGATCGATCTATTCAAGAGTCCGTAGTAAAATAACATGAAGCAATTATTTCCGTTCGATCTATCATAGAGTTCGTACTAGAATAACACCTTAAGACACAAATCAACCAAAACCCTAATGTCACCAAGATACTCCAATGTCACCTCATGTATTCGTGGGTATGATTACACGATATGCATCACACAATCTTAGATTCATCTATTCAACCAACACAAAGTACTTCAAAGAGTGCCCCAAAGTTTCTACCGGAGAGTCAAGAAGAAAACGTGTGCCAACCCCTATGCATAAGTTCCGAGGCCACGGAACTCGCAAGTTGATCACCAAAACATACATCAAGTGGATCACGTGATATCCCATTGTCACCACAGATAAGCACATGCAATACATACATCAAGTGTTCTCAAATCCTTAAAGACTCAATCCGATAAGATAACTTCAAAGGGAAAACTCAATTCATCACAAGAGAGTAGAGGGGGATAAGCATCATAAGATCAAACTATAATAGCAATGCTCGCGATACATCAAGATCGTGCTGACTCAAGAACACGAGAGAGATAGAGAGAGAGAGAGAGATCAAACACATAGCTACTAGTACATACCATCAGCCCTGAGGGAGAACTACTCCCTCCTCATCATGGAGAGCACCGGGATGATGAAGATAGCCACCAGAGAGGGATTCCCCCCTCTAGCAGGGTTCCAGAATGGGTCTAGATTGGTTTTCGGTGGCTACGGAGGCTTATAGGGGCGGAACTCCCGATCTATTGTGTTCTTTGATGTTTTTAGGGTATATTGATATATATAGGCGAAATAAGTTAGTCAGGGGAGCCACGAGGGGCCCACGAGGGTGGGGGCGCGCCCAGGGAGGTAGGGCGCGCCTCCCTGCCTCGTGCCTCCCTCGAAGCTTCCCTGACGTGTACGCCAAGTCTCCTAGATTGCTTCCATTCCAAAAATAAGTTCTGTGAAGTTTCAGGTCAATTGGACTCCGTTTGATTTTCCTTTTCTGTCATACTCTAAAACAAGGAAAAAATAGAAACTGGCACTAGGCTCTAGGTTAATAGGTTAGTCCCAAAAATCATATAAAATAGCATATAAATGCATATAAAACATCCAAGGTTGATAATATAATAGCATGGAACAATCAAAAATTATAGATACATTGGAGACGTATCACTGGACAGTGAAGGCGGAGCGAATCAGGTGTCTGGTGCTGCTGCGCAAAAATCCAACCACTCCTCTGTTAACGAGGAAGCTGGTCCCGATGCCTTATGAGGCGCCGGAGAAGAAGGCCAAGAAGAAGAGCAGGGGAGCCAGGGGTGGCCTCCGCCGTAAAGGCACTTCAGACACTATGTTCGAAGAGACCGAGGCTCCCACCTCCCACGAGGGAGATGAAGACGAAGAGGAGGAGGAGGCCGAAAAAGATTCTCCCCTTAAGGGGAGGAAGAAGAAAAGGGCGGCCTCCGTAGACCCAGAGGCGAAGGCGTCCAAGAGGGGGAAGATATCCCTCTCGTATGGCGCAGATTTGAATGTCGAAGCCATCCCTGAATGGTGCCCCAGGTCGAAGCCCCTGGCCGTATCGTAAGTATCCAAGGATACTGTACATATATCTGGTTTTTATGACTATAGTTATAACACATTGTATTGTGTGCTCTAATCTGGCTCGTGATCTCCCCAATTATCATCATCTTGGGGGAACTCCCTGGAGCGGGGGATGGTGGAGAGCGAGACGCCTCCGCGAGCTTCCCCGCCACCCGCTACGGACGACACTGAAGTGTTGTCCCGAAGAGCCTCTCCAGGCCATGGGGAGGTGCGGGAGGCCGCCAAGACGGCGCTAGAGGGTAACACCTCGGTTGCCGAGAACATGGGGGAACCAACCCCCATGGAGACTGACGACGGGGGCCATGACCAATCCGGCCCCTAGCCGAACAACATTATGGAGACCCACACGGCTCTAGAATCAAGCGAGCAACCCCCTTTGAAGGAGGGGGAAGCGTCGACTCCATCAATCCGAAGGCGCCGGATACTTTGGTGGAAGCACTTCTACGTGCTTCCGTCATGGAGGACCACCGTACCCTGATGGGTACGGCGGTTTTGAAGATTCAGTCCGCCAAGAGCGAGCTGAAAGAAGCCTTCACCAGCCTAGTGACTGATACGTCCATTTTGCATCATGCTTTTATATCGATATTTATTGCATTATGGGCTGTTATTACACATTATGTCACAATACTTATGCCTATTCTCTCTTATTTTACAAGGTTTACATAAAGAGGGAGAATGCCGGCAGCTGGGATTCTGGGCTGGAAAAGGAGCAAATATTAGAGACCTATTCTGCACAGCTCAAAAAGTCCTGAAACTTCACGGAAGACGTTTTCCAAATATATAAAAAATACTGAGAGCAAGAACTTCACCAGGGGGACCACACCCTGCCCACGAGGGTGGGGGCGCGCCCCACTACCTCATGGGCGCCCTGGTGGCCCTCCGGTGGCCATCTTCTACTATATGAAGTCTTTCGATGGGAAAAAATAATAAGCCATCTCCTCGTACGAAACTCCGCCGCCACGAGGCGGAACCTTGGCGGAACCAATCTAGGGCTCTGGCGTTGCTGTTCTGCCGGGGAAACTTCCCTCCTGGAGGGGGAAATCATCGCCATCGTCATCACCAACGTTCCTCTCATCGGGAGAGGGCAATCTTCAGCAACATCTTCATCAGCACCATCTCCTCTCAAAACCCTAATTCATCTCTTGTATCCAATTCTTGTCTCCAAGTCCGGGATTGGTGCTAGTAGGTTGCTAGTAGTGTTAATTACTCCTTGTAGTTGACGCTAGGTGGTTTAATTGGTGGTCATATGTTTAGATCCTATATGCATATTAATACCCCTCTGATTATGAACATGAGTATGCTTTGTGAGTACTTACGTTTGTTTCTGAGGACATGAGAGAACTCTTGCTATTAGTAGTCATGTGAATTTGGTCTTCGTTTGATATTTTGATGAGATGTATGTTGTCATCCCTCTAGTGGTGTCATGTGAACTTCGACTACATGACACTTCACCATTATTTGGGCCTAGAGGAAGGCATTGGGAAGTAATAAGTAGATGATGGGTTGCTAGAGTGACAGAAGCTTAAACCCTAGTTTATGCGTTGCTTCGTAAGGGGCTGATTTGGATCCATATGTTTCATGCTATGGTTAGGTTTACCTTAATACTTTTGTTGTAGTTGCGGATGCTTGCAATAGAGGTTAATCATAAGTGGGATGCTTGTCCAAGTAAGGGCAGCACCCAAGCACCGGTCCACCCACATACCAAATTATCAAAGTACCGAACGCGAATCATATGAACGTGATGAAAACTAGCTTGACGATATTCCCATGTGTCCTCGGGAGCGCTTTTCTCATATAAGAGTTTGTCCAGGCTTGTCCTTTGCTACAAAAAGGATTGGGCCACCTTGCTGCACTTTATTTACTTTTGTTACTTGTTGCTCGTTATAAATTATCCTATCACAAAACTATCTGTTACCACTTATTTCAGTACTTGCAGAGAATACCTTGCTAGAAACCGCTTATCATTTCCTTCTGCTCCTCGTTGGGTTCGACACTCTTACTTATCGAAAGGACTACGATAGATCCCCTATACTTGTGGGTCATCAAGACTCTTTTCTGGCGCCGTTGCCGGGGAGTGAAGCGCCTTTGGTAGGTGGAATTTGGTAAGGAAAATTTATATAGTGTGCTGAAATTTACTGTCACTTGTTACTATGGAAAGTAATCCTCTGAGGCTTGTTCGGGGTATCTTCACCCCGACCAGTAGAGCAAAGAGTTGCTCCTCAACCTACAACCTACTGAAACTAATGAAATGAAAATGTCTGCTTTGAAATTCCTTCGGGTATGATAGAAAAACTGCTAGCTAATCCTTTTTAGGAGATGGAACAAAACATCCTGATGAGCATCTAATATATGTGGATGAAGTTTGTGGATTATTTAAGCTTGCAGGTGTACCCGGAGATGTTGTTAGAAGAAGGTCTTCCCTTTATCTTTGAAGGGAGATGCATCGACATGGTATAGGCTACGAGATGATATGAGGTCTTGGAATTACAAACGATTGAAATTGGAATGTCATCAGAGTTTTATCCTATGCATCTTGTTCATCGTGATCGTAATTGTATATATATTTTTTGGCCTCGCGAAGGAGAAAGCATCGCTCAAGCTTGGGGGAGGCTTAAATCAATGTTATATTCATGCCCCAATCATGAGCTCTCAAGAAGAATGATTATTCCAAATTTTTATGCTCGACTTTCTGATAACAATCGCACCATGCTTGATACTTCTTGTGCTGGCTCCTTTTATGATGAAGACTATTGAATTCAAATGGATTTATTGGAAAGAATTAAACACAAACTCTGAGATTTGGGACCTCGACAAGGTAAGGAGTCAGGTATGACACCTAGTTTTGATTGTGTTAAATCTTTTATGGATACCGATATTTTTCGTAAATTTAGCACTAAATATGGACTTGACTCTGAGATAGTAGCTTCTTTCTGTGAATCTTTTGGCTACTATGTTGATCTCCCCAAGGAGAAGTGGTTTAAATATCATCCTCCCATAGAAGTAAAAGTAGCTGCACCTATTAAAGTTGAAGAAAAGACTGTCACTTATAATGATCCTATTGTTCCTACTTCTTATGTTGAGAAACCACCTTTCCCTGTTAGGATAAAGGATCATGCTAAAGCTTCAACTGTGGTTCGTAAAAGCAATATTAAAACATATACACCTCCTGAGCAAGTTAAAGTTGAACCTAATATTGCTATTGTTAAAGATCTCTTGTCTGATAATATTGATGGGCATGTTATTTATTCTGTGAAAACTGCTAGAATTGCTAAACCATGTGAAAGATAAACCTAGACCTGTGGTAGGCATGCCTGTTATTTCTGTTAAAATAGGAGATCATTGTTATCATGGCTTATGTGATATGGGTGCTAGTGCTAGTGCAATACCTATTGACCTTATAAGAAATTATGCATGATATTGCACCTGCTGAGAGAGATATTGATGTCACAATTAAACTTGCCAATAGAGATACTATTTCACCAATTGGGAATTGTTAGAGATGTTGAAGTCTTGTGTGGGAAAACTAAATATCTTGCTGATTTTCTTGTTCTTGGTTCCCCACAAGATAGCTTTTGTCCCATTATATTTGGTAGACCCTTCTTAAATACTGTTAATGCTACCATAGATTGCAAAAGGATGTTGTTACTATCTGGTTTAGATGATATGACTCATGAATTTAATTTTCTAAATTTAGTAGACAACACCGTGAAGAAGAATTACCTAGTAAGGATGAAATTATTGGTCTTGCTTCTATTGCCGTACCTCCTAGTGATCCTTTAGAACAATACTTGCTAGACCATGAAAATGATATGTTTATGAATGAAAGAAGGGAATTAGATGAAGTATTCTTTAAACAGGAACCTATTCTGAAAAACAATTTACCTGTTGAAATCCTAGGGGATCCTCCTCCACCCAAGGGTGATCCCGTGTTTGAGCTTAAACCTACCTGATACTCTTAAATATGCTTATCTTGATGAGAAAAAGATATATCCTGTTATTATTAGTGCTAACCTTTCAGAGCATGAGGAAGAGAGATTATTGAAAACTCTGAAGAAGCACCGTGCTGCTATTGGGTATACTCTTGATGATCTTAAGGGCATTAGTCCCACTCTATGTCAACATAAAATAAATTTGGAAGAAGATGCTAAACCAGTTCGTGATCATCAACGACGCTGAATCCTAAAATGAAAGAAGTGGTAAGAAAGGAAATACTAAAGCTCCTTGAGGTAGGTATAATCTATCCCGTTGCTGATAGTCAGTGGGTAAGTCCTGTCCATTGTGTCCCTAAGAAGGGAGGTATTACTGTTGTTCCTAATGATAAAGATGAATTGATCCCTCAAAGAATTATTACAGGTTATAGGATGGTAATTGATTTCTGCAAATTAAATAAGGCTACTAAAAAGGATCATTACCCCTTACCTTTTATCGATCAAATGCTAGAAAGATTATCCAAACATACACATTTTTGCTTTCTAGATGGTTATTCTGGTTTCTCTCAAATACCTGTGTCAGCTAAGGATCAATCAAAGACTACTTTTACTTGCCCTTTTGGTACTTTTGCTTATAGACGTATGCCTTTTGGTTTATGTAATGCACCTGCTACCTTTCAAAGATGCATGATGGCTATATTCTCTGACTTTTGTGAAAAGATTTGTGAGGTTTTCATGGACGACTTTTCCGTCTATGGATCTTCTTTTGATGATTGCTTGAGCAACCTTGATCGAGTTTTGCAGAGATGTGAAGAAACTAATCTTGTCTTGAATTGGGAAAAGTGCCACTTTATGGTTAATGAAGGTATTGTCTTGGGGCATAAAGTTTCTGAAAGAGGTATTGAAGTTGATAAAGCCAAGGTTGATGCTATTGAAAAGATGCCATGTCCCAAGGACATCAAAGGTATAAGAAGTTTCCTTGGTCATGCCAGATTTTATAGGAGGTTCATTAAGGACTTCTCAAAAATTTCTCGGCCTCTGACTAATTTATTACAAAAAGATATACCATTTGTCTTTGATGATGATTGTGTAGAAGCATTTGAAATACTTAAGAAAGCATTGATCTCTGCACCTATTGTTCAGCCATCTGATTGGAATTTACCCTTTGAAATTATGTGTGATGCTAGTGATTATGCTGTAGGTGCTGTTCTAGGGCAAAGAGTTGATAAGAAATTAAATGTTATTCAATATGCTAGTAAAACTCTAGACAATGCTCAGAGAAATTATGCTACTACTGAAAAGGAATTCTTAGCAGTTGTTTTTGCTTGTGATAAGTTCAGACCTTATATTGTTGATTCGAAAGTAACTATTCACACTGATCAAGCTGCTATTAAATATCTTATGGAAAAGAAAGATGCTAAACCTAGACTTATTAGATGGGTTCTCTTGCTACAAGAATTTGACTTACATATTGTTGATAGAAAGGGAGCTGAGAACCCCATTGCAGACAACTTGTCTAGGTTAGAAAATGTGCTTGATGACCCACTACCTATTGATGATAGCTTTCCTGATGAGCAATTAAATGTCATAAATGCTTCTCATACTGCTCCATGGTATGCTGATTATGCTAATTACATTATTGCTAAGTTTATACCAGCTAGTTTCACATACCAGCAAAAGATAAAGTTGTTCTATGATTTGAGGCATTACTTTTGGGATGGCCCACATCTTTATAAAGAAGGAGTAGATGGTGTTATTTGACGTTGTGTAATTGAGCATGAATAGGAACAGATCCTACGCAAGTGTCACTCCGATGCTTATGGAGGACACCATGCTGGAGATAGAACTGCACATAAGGTACTGCAATCTGGTTTTTATTGGCCTACTCTCTTCAAGGATGCCCGTAAGTTTGTCTTATCTTGTGATGAATGTCAAAGAATTGGTAATATTAGTAGACGTCAAGAAATGCCTATGAATTATTCACTTGTTATTGAACCATTTGATGTTGGGGCTTTGACTTTTCTTCCTCTCTCTCTCTAATTATACACACATATTTTAGTTGCTATTGATTACGTTACTAAGTGGGTAGAAGCTATTCCAACTAGTATGATCATAACACTTCTATTAAATGCTTAAAGAAGTTATTTTTCCGAGGTTTGGAGTCCCTAGATATTTAATGACTGATGGTGGTTCACATTTTATTCATGGTGCCTTCCGTAAAATGCTTGCTAAATATGATGTTAATCATAGAATTGCATCTCCTTATCACCCACAGTCTAGTGGTCAAGTAGAATTGATAAATAGAGAACTCAAATTAATTTTGCAAAAGACTGAATAGATCTAGAAAGAATTGGTCCAAGAAACTTGATGATGCATTATGGGCCTATAGAACTGCATATAAAAATCCTATGGGTATGTCTCTCGTATAAAATGGTTTATGGAAAAGCATGTCACTTACCTCTCGAACTAGAACACAAGGCATATTGGGCTATTAAAGAACTCAATTATGATTTAAACTTGCCGGTGAGAAGAGTTTATTTGATATTACCTCACTTGATGAATGGAGAACCGAAGCCTACGAAAATGCCAAGTTGTTTAAAGAAAAAGTTAAAAGATGGCATGATAAAAGGATACAAAAGCGTGAATTTGATGTAGGTGATTACGTATTGCTATACAACTCTCGTTTAAGATTTTTTGCAGGAAAACTTCTCCCTAAATGGGAAGGTCCTTACATTATCGAGGAGGTCTATCGTTCCGGTGCCATGAAAATAAACAACTTTGAAGGCACAAATCCGAAGGTGGTGAACGGTCAAAGAATCAAACATTATATCTCAGGTAATCCCATAAATGTTGAAACCAATGTTATTGAAACCGTAACCCCGGAGGAATACATAAAGGACACTTTCCGGAATGTTTCTGACTCCGAAAAGGAATAGGTATGTGGTACGGTAAGTAAACCAACTCCAAAACAGTTCTAATTGCAATTTTTCTATGTTTTGGAATATTTAGAAAAATAGAATAATAAGAAGCAGTCCGGGGAGGACATGAGGGCTCCACGAGGGTGGAGGGCGCGCCCTACCCCCCTGGGCGCGCCCCCTACCTCGTGTGCTCTCAGGACTCCGTTTTCGTACACGACACGTATTTGGTCGGTAAAAATTCATTATATAATCTCCCCAAGGTTTTGACTACCGTATCACGCAATTATCCTCTGTTTGTGTTTCGAGTTGTTGCTGCTGCAGATTAGAGAAAGATGTCTTCGCAAGAGTCAGTCGGGGAGAGCCGGGTGTCTCATCCGGCACCGAGATCAACGACAAACAACAATGCTGACCTCTTTGGGCCAGCAACGGAGTAAGAGATGGAGGCTGATTTGAAGAGGATAGATGCCATGGAAGATGATCAAGAAGTCACTTCCCGCCTCCAAGCTAGATTCACAATGGGAGAACAACAGAGCTCGGCTATTCCAAACTCGGTTATCCCTTCCAATGTTAGATTTCTTTCTTATGAGAATATGAAAAAGAGTGTCACTGGTTCTCCCGTAGCTATGCAGCATCCTTGGGTGCAGGGAGCTTTGGCTGTTACAGGAAAACTCCG
Organism: Triticum urartu; assembly: GCF_003073215.2. Classification (NCBI taxonomy): domain Eukaryota; kingdom Viridiplantae; phylum Streptophyta; class Magnoliopsida; order Poales; family Poaceae; genus Triticum; species Triticum urartu. Next base: position 10,735 of record NW_024113772.1, read on the forward strand.
AAAGGAAATAATGGACCTCAAGCAGCAAGTCAACAAGCTCAAGGAGGAGAATCGTATCTTGAGGGGCATCATTGCCAAGAACATCACATCACCATCCCTGAAAAAGAGAGACATAATCACATGGGTATGGGCACTCCCCTTGGCAACTGCCAAGCTTGGGGGAGTGCCCCAGTATCATATCACCATCACTTTTATCTTTACCGTTTTTCTTAGTTCGATCCTTTCGATAATATCTTGATCTAGTACAATAAAAGTTCTTAGTATGATCTAGTAGTGAGTTTTGCTTTATAATCCTTCTATGTAATCGAGTCCGTGAGCTATTTAATAAAGATTAGTGTTGATTCAAGGGCTTGATTATTTTTCCATGATCCTAAGGGAATAAAAGAAAAGAGAAAGAAATAAAAAGAAACAAAGAGATCATGTGAGTCTTATGGAGAGTAATGAGCTCACATAGAAGAAGTATGATGAATAAAAGTTGTTGAGGGTTGACAAACATAGTTTTGGTCATCGTTGCAATTAATAGGAAGTAATAAAGAAAGAGAGGTCTTCACATATAAATATACTATCTTGGACATCTTTTATGATTGTGAGCACTCATTAAAATATGACATGCTAAAGAGTTGACATTGGACAAGGAAGACAACGTAATGGGTTATGTTTTCTTACATCTGAGATAAATTATATTGTCTTGGATCCTCCAACATGTTGAGCTTTCCTTTCCCCCTCATGCTAGCCAAATTCATTGCACCAAGTAGAGATACTACTTGTGCTTCCAAATACCCTTAAACCAGTTTTGCCATAAGAGTCCACCATACCTACCTATGGATTTTGTAAGATCCTCCAAGTAAGTTGTCATCGGTGCAAGAAATAAAAATTGCTCTCTAAATATGTATGATTTATTAGTGTGGGAGAAAATAAGCTTGATACGATCGTGTGATATGGAAGAAATAAAGGCGACAGACTGCATAATAAAGGTCCATATCACAAGTGGCAATATAAAGTGATGTTCTTTCACACTAAGATTTTGTGCATCCAACTATAAAACCGCATGACAACCTCTGCTTCCCTCTGCGAAGGGCTTATCTTTTACTTTTATCTCCTACATTGCATAAGAGTCATAGTGATCTTCACCCTTCCTTTTTACATTTTATCCTTTGCCAAGCACAGTATGTTGGAATGATCCTGGTATATATGGCTAATTGGATGTGTGTTTTCATGAACTATTACTGTTGACATTACCCTTGAGGTAAAACGTTGGGAGGCAAAACTATAAGCCCATATCTTTCTCTGTGTCCGATTAAAACTCCATACCCATAAGTATTGCGTGAGTGTCAGCAATTGTGAAAGACTATATGATAGTTGAGTATGTGGACTTGTTGAAAAGCTCTTATACATTGACTCTTTCCTATGTTATGATAAATTGCAATTGCTCCAATGACTGAGATTATAGTTTGTTAGTTTTTAATGAAGTTTACTATTCATACTTGAGATTGTGATTGAATTATTACTCTAAGCATAAGAAATCATATGGCAAGAATTATATAAGTTGTTGTTTTAAGAATGATCATGATGCCCTCATGTCCGTATTTTATTTTTATCGACACCTCTATCTCTAAACATGTGGACATATTTTTCGATTTCGGCTTTTCGCTTGAGGACAAGCGAGGTCTAAGCTTGGGGGAGTTGATACGTCCATTTTGCATCATGCTTTTATATCGATATTTATTGCATTATGGGCTATTATTACACATTATGTCACAATACTTATGCCTATTCTCTCTTATTTTACAAGGTTTACATAAAGAGGGAGAATGCTGGTAGCTGGGATTCTGGGCTGGAAAAGGAGCAAATATTAGAGACCTATTCTGCACAGCTCCAAAAGTCCTGAAACTTCACGGAAGACGTTTTCCAAATATATAAAAATACTGAGAGAAAGAACTTCACTAGGGGGGGCACACCCTGCCCACGAGGGTGGGGGCGCGCCCTACCCCCTGGACGCGCCCCCCTACCTCGTGGCCCCCCTGGTGGCCCTCCGGTGGCCATCTTCTGCCATATGAAGTCTTTCGATGGGAAAAAACAATAAGGCATCTTCTCGAACGAAACTCCGCCGCCACGAGGTGGAACCTTGGCAGAACCAATCTAGGGCTCTGGCGGAGCATTCATGCCGGGGAAACTTCGCTCCCGGAGGGGGAAATCATCGCCATCGTCATCACCAACGCTCCTCTCATTGGGAGAGGGAAATCTCCATCAACATCTTCATCAGCACCATCTCCTCTCAAAACACTAGTTCATCTCTTGTATCCAATTCTTGTCTCCAAGTCCAGGATTGGTGCTAGTAGGTTGCTAGTAGTGTTAATTACTCCTTGTAGTTGATGCTACTTGGTTTAATTGGTGGAAGATCATATGTTCAGATCCTATATGCATATTAATACCCCTCTGATTATGAACATGTTTATGCTTTGTTAGTAGTTACTTTTGTTCCTAAGGACATGGTAGAAGTCTTGCTATTAGTAGTAATGTGAATTTGGTATTCGTTGAATATTTTGATGAGATGTATGTTGTCTCTCCTCTAGTGGTGTTATGTGAGCGTCGACTACATGACACTTCACCATTATTTGGGCCTAGAGGAAGGCATTGGGAAGTAATAAGTAGATGATGGGTTGCTAGAGTGACAGAAGCTTAAACTCTAGTTTATGCGTTGCTTCATAAGGGGCTGATTTGGATCCATATGTTTCATCCTATGGTTAGGTTTACCTTAATGCTTTTGTTTTAGTTGCGGATGCTTGCAATAGAGGTTAATCATAAGTGGGATGCTTGTCCATGTAAGGGAAGCACCCAAGCACCGGTCCACTCACATACCAAATTATCAAAGTACCGAACGCGAATCATATGAACGTGATGAAACCTAGCTTGACGATATTCGCATGTGTCCTCGGGAGCGCTTTACATCATATAAGAGTTTGTCCAGGCTTTTCCTTTGCTACCTTGCTGCACTTTATTTACTTTTGTTACTTGTTGCTCGTTACAAATTATCCTATCACAAAACTATCTATTACCACTTATTTCAGTACTTGCAGAGAATACCTTGCTGGAAACCGCTTATCATTTCCTTCTACTCCTTGTTGGGTTTGACACTCTTACTTATCGGAAGGACTATGATAGATCCCCTATACTTGTGGGTCATCACTGACGGGCTTTGAGGTATGCGACGTAAGATGCTTTTTCATATGAAGGAAATATGCGTGTATATAGATAGTAGACCCTGAGACTCTGTTTGGTTTTGGAAAAAAGCCGAACAGAGGATCAAATGATTATCGTAGGAGGTGACGTACATATCTATTAAATGAACATGCTTCCCTATTTGTGGCGCTGCCCAGGCTGCTGAAGTTTCCAAACTCAAGCGGAAGCTGAAGCTAGCCGATGATGACCTCTGCCGCATTAACAAGCGGTTCGATGAGGCGCAAGGTATGTTATTTAAAAGGTTGTTTATACGACTGAAATAATATGTGAATGTGGAGTTTAAACTCACACACTTTGTCATGTAAATGATTGCAGGTGGTGCGGCCGAGGTTGAGACCCTCAAGGGTGCCCTGTCGCAAGCCAAAGAGCAGGCGAGGGTGAGTAAAGCGGCTGCAAACTTAAAGGCCGAGCAGGCCACCCGCCGCCAGTATGAGGAGAGGGTGACCGAAGTCGAGCAAGAGCTCGAGGATGCTGCCGGTAAGTGTGAGGCCTTGGAGGAGAAGAATAAGGCCCAAGCAGTCGAGCTCACCAAGCCTCTCCAAGAGGCCAAGGAGGCGCGGACTGAGTCCCGAGCGGCTTGCGAGGAGATCAAGTAGGCTGAACAAATAGTGGCGGGTAAGCCCTTTCTTTTGCAGAGTAAATTCGGCAGTTAAAAATATGCCCTGCTTACTCAACTATGGAGTTCTTCGGACGTGTTTGCAGATCTTCCAAAGAGCGCCGCCGACGCTGCGAAGTTTTTCCGGGCCGATGAGGGGAACACGACGGAGAAAGTCTTCTGGTCGCAGTACCTGGCGCCGGAACGTCCATCACTGTTGAATGACCAGATGATGCAACTGGCGGAGCTGTATATGATGTCCGGCATGGCTATGAAGGACATCGTAGTCCGGCTATGGCCAGCCGAACCCATTCCTAGCAGCTACTTCGGACTGGCCAAGCAGCTCGCCAATGCCCTACCCCGAATTGAAGCTGTGAAGCGCTCTTCGTGCATTAAGGGTGCACCGATGGCTTTTGCACGTGCCAAGATGCACTGGGCAAAGATGAAGGCCGCCGTCGTGGCGGATGAGGGTCCACCTGAAGGCAAGGACCACCGCAAACCGAAGAATTATTTTGAAGATGTCCTAGAGGGTGCCCGTTTGATAGAGGGTCAATGCTCGAAAGATGTCATGTTTGATTGAATGTATCTGGGTTGCCCTAGACTTTGTTTTATGAACCAAGACTTTTGTAATATATTTGTGCTTTATCTGATCTCTCTCTTCCTCCCGTGCGGCCGTTTTTATATCTAAAACTTTGCCAGTTGTCGGCATCAGCCCCCATGTAGATACTACGGGGGTCTTTGGAATAGCACATGACCACTCTTGACCCAACGTCTTGGTCCATAAAGGAGGTGATTGTGCAGCGAACCAGGCAATCAGACTATGCGGCTTTATCATTCTCACTTAGCCATAGGAGTTTGACAATGGGACTATGAGCTAGCCCCTGGTGTGTGTGCGGCTATCCGAACTTGGATGTCTTAGGTGCTTGACTGGGTGGAGGTCAGTCCTTCGTATGATACGGAAAAAATTGCAAAAGTTTTAGTAAGTCGCCGAACCATTGACTAGCTCTCGCTATATCATGACAGTCAGTTTTCGGGTTCCCCTGCTGAGTTTTTTGACCGGCCGAACCAGAAACACAATCGCAGTAGTTCTCCCTTTACTACCTTAGCCGAACAAGCGGAACATAAGGTGGTAACCACAGGAGCCGGACAACCCAACTATTGACCAAAGACATGATTCTGAGCCAATGCATATAATGCAGTATTCGGACGCCGAAGTATACTATAAAAGTGTTCGAACTTTTTGTTTTTGAAAAATACACGTGGCCAAATATAGCCCCTAGCAATTTATGCCGAGGTGTATTATGTCAATCTGACGTGAAGAGGGAATACAGATTATGAAATAAGCTAATACCGAATAGGGTTGGACCAAGTCGTTTCCACTATAGTCTGACTGATACGTCAAAACGTGCTCTTACAGAGAATGCCATATACATCAAGGCTATTTTACATGCCAAGAATTTGTGAACAAGGGAAAGCTGGATACAGGTCCTAAAGAAGGTGGTCTTGAAGATCCTTTGGACATTTCACTGCACGTCTGCGCCGCTTTTCACCTTGGTGAAGGATCCTTTGAGAGGATCAAAGATCGTACATATAGAAGGGGTCTGGGAGAGGGCCCTTGTACCACCGAAAAATGATATAGGTTTTGAAGAACCTGAAATAAGAGAGGAAAGAGAAGAAAGGGAGAAGAAGAAGATTAAGGTCCGAATAGGGTCGAGCCGTATTGTGGACTTTGTCCTTAGTGTGCCTCTGTCCTTGCCCATGGTATTTTTAGTGCGTAGTTATGCACATGCGGTACGTCTGTTGCGATTAGGTGAGGGTTTTGACGGAGGCCAAATTGCTAGTCTAGTTTTGGATGAACCGAACTGTCGTTCTGCAGGGTAGACCAGACTCATTTGACAGTGTCTGGGGGCTTGATGACCGATGAAGTATTCGGCTTAATAAGACCACCTTGTACCTCAGCTGCGAGGGCTGCGGTATGCTCCTCAGTACAGAGGGAGCACTCCATATTTCCATTGACTATTATAACACCGCATGGTCCGGGCATCTTGAGCTTGAGATAAGCATAGTGCGGGACTACATTAAAGTGGGCGAAAGCAATTCGTCCGAGCAGTGCATGATAATCACTGCGGAAGGGGACGATGTCGAAGATCATATCTTCGCTTCGGAAATTATCGAGTGAGCCGAATACTAGTTCCAGCATTATTGACCCTGTGCAGCAAGCCTCCACGTCGGGTATTACTCCTTTAAAGGTGGTTTTGGTATGCTTGATCCTTGACGGATCGATACCCATTTTACGGATAGTGTGCTGATAAAGCAGGTTAAGACTGCTGCCGCTGTCCATGAGAACTAGCGTGAGATGGAATCCAGCGATGTTTGAGGACCAATGTTGCCGAACCTCCATAACGTATACTGGTCGGATGGTCTCTGCAATCAAAAGTGATCGGGCAGGCCGACCGTGGGTTGAATTTTGGGGTGACTGACTCTATGGCGTAGACGTCCCTTATTGCACGCTTGCGCTCCCGCCTTGGGATATGAGTGACGTAGATCATATTCACTGTTTTTACCTCGGGGGGAAATTTCTTTTGCCCCCTGTGTTCGATGGGCGAGGCTCATCGTTATCCTCGCTAGGCGGATCCTTCCCCTTATGTTCGGTGTTGAGCTTACCGGCCTATTTAAAGACCCAACAATTTCTATTGGTATGATTGGCAGGCTTGTCAAGGGTGCCATGAATCTGGCAAGGCCGATCGACTATTCTGTCCAAACTAGATGGACCATCTTTGTTTCCTTTGAATGGCTTCTTCCGCTGACCGTTTAGAGCCACTGAATTGACCTTGCATTGGACCGCATCTGTCTTCGTGTGTCTTCTTGTGTCCTCCGACGCTTGTGTTTGTTGCGTCGTGGCCTACCGTTGCCATCTCTGGCTTCGGAGGTGCCAGGGTCGCTGGTGCTGTTGCTTCTACGAGCTAGCCAGTTGTCTTCTCCCGTGCAAAAGCGGGTCATGAGTGTGGTAAGAGCTGCCATGGACTTCGGTTTTTCTTGGACGAGGTGTTGGGCGAGCCATTTGTCACGGAAGCTATGTTTAAAGGCTGCGAGGGCTTCAGCGTCCGGATAATCGACAATTTGGTTCTTTTTAATTAAGAACCTGGTCCGGAGTTTTCGGGCTGACACTCCGGGTTGCTGGACTATATGACTAAGGTCAGCGATGTCTGGAGGCCGGACATAGGTACCTTAGAAGTTGTCTCTAAAGGCATCTTCCAAATCTTCCCAGCTACAAATAGAGTTCTCTGGGAGGCTGTTTAACAAGTGTTGTGCCGGTCCTTTTAGCTTTAAAGGGAGACATTTGATGGCATGGAGATCGTCACCGTGAGCCATGTGCATATGGAGAGGGAAATCTTCAATCCATACCACGGGATCTGTCGTGCCATCATATGATTCAATGTTTACGGGTTTAAAGCCTTCTCGGAACTGGTGATGCATTACCTCATCGGTGAAGCATAAGGGGTGTGCAGCGCTTCTGTACCGGGCAACGTCACGACGGAGTTCGGATGACATCCGTATGCGGTTTTCGGCCTGGGTGAGGTTATGCCTATCGTGCTAGACCTGATGGCCGTCTTCTTGTGTTGCAGCATGCGCCCTTGATCCATAGATTGATCTGGCTTCGCCTGCTATATTGTCAAG
>NW_024113773.1:0-12737 GCF_003073215.2 Triticum urartu
CCTAAACATAGACATGAGTTGTCATTTGATTAACGGGATCACATCATTAGGAGAATGATGTGATTGACTTGACCCATTTCCGTTAGCTTAGCACTTGATCGTTTAGTTTGTTGCTATTGCTTTCTTCATGACTTATACATGTTCCTATGACTATGAGATTATGCAACTCCCGTTTACCGGAGGAAACTTTGTGTGCCCAAACGTCAGACCGTCCTGGGTGATTATAAAGGTGCTCTACAGGTGTCTCCAAAGGTATTTGTTGGGTTGGCGTATTTCGAGATTAGGATTTGTCACTCCGATTGTCGGAGAGGTATCTCTGGGCCCTCTCGGTAATGCACATCACTCAAGACTTGCAAGCATTTCAACTAATAAGTTAGTTGCGGGATGATGTATTACGGAATGAGTAAACAGACTTGCCAGTAACGAGATTCAACTAGGTACTGAGATACCGACGATCGAATCTCGGGCAAGTAACATACCGATGACAAAGGGAACAACGTATATTGTTATGCGGTCTGACCGATAAAGATCTTCGTAGAATATGTAGGAGCCAATATGAGCATCCAGGTTCCGCTATTGTTATTGACCGGAGACGTGTCTCGGTCATGTCTACATTGTTCTCGAACCCGTAGGGTCCGCACGCTTAAGGTTACGATGACAGTTATATTATGAGTTTATGCATTTTGATGTACCGAAGGTTGTTCGGAGTCCCGGATGTGATCACGGACATGACGAGGAGTCTCGAAATGGTCGAGACATAAAGATTGATATATTGGAAGCCTATGTTTGGATATCGGAAGTGTTCCGGGTGAAATCGGGATTTTACCGGAGTACCGGGAGGTTACCGGAACCCCCCGGGAGGTATATGGGCCTTAGTGGGCCTTAGTGGAAGAGAGGAGAGGTGGCCAGAGATGGGCCGCGCGCCCCTCCCCCCCTTGGTCCGAATTGGACAAGGAGAGGGGGCCGGCCCCCCTTCCTCCTCTCTCTCCTCTTTCCCCCTCCACGAATCCTATTCCAACTAGGAAAGGGGGGGAGTCCTACTCCCAGAAGGAGTAGGACTCCTCCTGGCGCGCCACACCTTGGCGGCCGGCCCCCCTCCCTTGAACCTTTATATACGGAGGCAGGGGCACCCCTAGAGACACAAGTTGATCCACGTGATCATATTCTTAGCCGTGTGCGGTGCCCCCTTCCACCATAGTCCTCGATAATATTGTAGCGGTGCTTAGGCGAAGCCCTGCGACGTAGTACATCAAGATCGTCACCACGCCGTCGTGCTGACAGAACTCTTCCCGACACTTTGCTGGATCGGAGTCCGGGGATCGTCATCGAGCTGAACGTGTGCTAGAACTCGGAGGTGCCGTAGTTTCGGTGCTTGATCGGTCGGCCGTGGAGACGTACGACTACATCAACCAAACGCTTCCGTTGTCGATCTACAAGGGTACGTAGATCATACTCTCCCTCTCGTTGCTATGCATCACCATGATCTTGCGTGTGCGTAGGAATTTTTTTGAAATTACTACGAAACCCTTCAATGGCATCCGAGCCTAGGTTTTATGTGTTGATGTTATATGCACGAGTAGAACACAAGTGAATTGTGGGCGATATAAGTCATACTGCTTACCAGCATGTCATACTTTGGTTCGGCGGTATTGTTGGACGAAGCGGCCCGGACCGACATTACGTGTACACTTACGCGAGACCGGTTCTCCCTACGTGCTTTGCACAAAGGTGGCTAGCGGGTGATAGTTTCTCCAACTTTAGTTGAACCGAGTGTGGCTACGCCCGGTCCTTGCGAAGGTTAAAACAGCACCAACTTACAAACTATCGTTGTGGTTTTGATGCGTAGGTAAGATTGGTTCTTGCTTAAGCCGTAGCAGCCACGTAAAACTTGCAACAACAAAGTAGAGGACGTCTAACTTGTTTTTGCAGGGCATGTTGTGATGTGATATGGTCAAGACATGATGCTAAATTTTATTGTATGAGATGATCATGTTTTGTAACCGAGTTATCGGCAACTGGCAGGAGCCATATGGTTGTCGCTTTATTGTATGCAATGCAATCGCGCTGTAATGCTTTACTTTATCACTAAGCGGTAGCGATAGTCGTGGAAGCATAAGATTGGCGAGACGACAACGATGCTACGATGGAGATCAAGGTGTCGCGCCGGTGACGATGGTGATCATGACGGTGCTTCGGAGATGGAGATCACAAGCACAAGATGATGATGGCCATATCATATCACTTATATTGATTGCATGTGATGTTTATCTTTTATGCATCTTATCTTGCTTTGATTGACGGTAGCATTATAAGATGATCTCTCACTAATTATCAAGAAGTGTTCTCCCTGAGTATGCACCGTTGCGAAAGTTCTTTGTGCTGAGACACCACGTGATGATCGGGTGTGATAGGCTCTACGTTCAAATACAACGGGTGCAAAACAGTTGCACACGCGGAATACTCAGGTTATACTTGACGAGCCAAGCATATACAGATATGGCCTCGGAACACGGAGACCGAAAGGTCGAGCGTGAATCATATAGTAGATATGATCAACATAGTGATGTTCACCAATGAAACTACTCCATCTCACGTGATGATCGGACATGGTTTATGTAGATTTGGATCACGTAATCACTTACATGATTAGAGGGATGTCTATCTAAGTGGGAGTTCTTTAAGTAATATGATTAACTGAACCTAAATTTATCATGAACTTAGTACCTGATAGTATCTTGCTTGTTTATGTATGATTGTAGATAAATGGCCCGTGCTGTTGTTCCGTTGAATTTTAATGCGTTCCTTGAGAAAGCAAAGTTGAAAGATGATGGTAGCAATTACACGGACTGGGTCCGTAACTTGAGGATTATCCTCATTGCTGCACAGAAGAATTACGTCCTGGAAGCACCGCTGGGTGCCAGGCCTGCTGCTGGAGCAACACCAGATGTTATGAACGTCTGGCAGAGCAAAGCTGATGACTACTCGATAGTTCAGTGTGCCATGCTTTACGGCTTAGAACGGGACTTCAACGACGTTTTGAACGTCATGGAGCATATGAGATGTTCCAGGAGTTGAAGTTAATATTTCAAGCAAATGCCCGGATTGAGAGATATGAAGTCTCCAATAAGTTCTATAGCTGCAAAATGGAGGAGAACAGTTCTGTCAGTGAGCATATACTCAAAATGTCTGGGTATAATAATCACTTGATTCAAATGGGAGTTAATCTTCCAGATGATTGCGTCATTGACAGAATTCTCCAATCACTGCCACCAAGCTACAAGAGCTTCGTGATGAACTATAATATGCAAGGGATGAATAAGACTATTCCCGAGCTCTTCGCAATGCTGAAAGCTGCGGAGGTAGAAATCAAAAAGGAGCATCAAGTGTTGATGGTCAACAAGACCACTAGTTTCAAGAAAAAGGGCAAAGGGAAGAAGAAGGGGAACTTCAAGAAGAACAGCAAGCAAGTTGCTGCTCAAGAGAAGAAACCCAAGTCTGGACCTAAGCCTGAAACTGAGTGCTTCTACTGCAAGCAGACTGGTCACTGGAAGCGGAACTGCCCCAAGTATTTGGAGGATAAGAAGGATGGCAAGGTGAACAAGTATATATGATATACATGTTATTGATGTGTACCTTACCATGCTCGTAGTAGCACCTGGGTATTTGATACTGGTTCTATTGCTAATATTTGCAACTCGAAACAGGGACTACGGATTAAGCGAAGATTGGCTAAGAACGAGGTGACGATGCGCGTGGGAAACGGTTCCAAAGTCGATGTGATCGCGTCGGCACTACCTCTACATCTACCTTCGGGATTAGTATTAGACCTAAATAATTGTTATTTGGTGCCAGCGTTGAGCATGAACATTATATCTGGATCTTGTTTGATGCGAGACGGTTATTCATTTAAATCAGAGAATAATGGTTGTTCTATTTATATGAGTAATATCTTTTATGGTCATGCACCCTTGAAGAGTGGTCTATTTTTGATGAATCTCGATAGTAGTAACACACATATTCATAATGTTGAAGCCAAAAGATGCAGAGTTGATAATGATAGTGCAACTTATTTGTGGCACTGCCGTTTAGGTCATATCGGTGTAAAGCGCATGAAGAAACTCCATACTGATGGACTTTTGGAACCACTTGATTATGAATCACTTGGTACTTGCGAACCGTGCCTCATGGCAAGATGACCAAAAACGTTCCTCCGGTACTATGGAGAGAGCAACAGATTTGTTGGAAATCATACATACAGATGTATGTGGTCCGATGAATATTGAGGCTCATGGCGGAGATCGTTATTTTCTCACCTTCACAGATGATTTAAGCAAATATGGGTATATCTACTTGATGAAACATAACTCTGAAACATTTGAAAAGTTCAAAGAATTTCAGAGTGAAGTTAAAAATCATCGTAAACAAGAAAATAAAGTTTTACGATCTGATCGTGGAGGAGAATATTTGAGTTACGAGTTTGTGTACATTTGAAAAATGTGGAATAGTTTCGCAACTCACGCCACCCGGAACACCACAGCGTAATGGTGTGTCCGAACGTCGTAATCGTACTTTACTAGATATGGTGCGATCTATGATGTCTCTTACTAGATTTACCGCTATCGTTTTGGGTTATGCTTTAGAGACGGCCGCATTCACGTTAAATAGGGCACCATCCAAAATCCGTTGAGACGACGCCTTATGAACTGTGGTTTGGCAAGAAACCAAAGTTGTCGTTTCTGAAAGTTTGGGGCTGCGATGCTTATGTGAAAAAGCTTCAACCTGATAAGCTCGAACCCAAATCGGAGAAATGTGTCTTCATAGGATATCCAAAGGAGACTATTGGATACACCTTCTATCACAGATCCGAAGGCAAGACTTTTGTTGCTAAATTCGGAAACTTTCTGGAGAAGGAGTTTCTCTCGAAAGAAGTGAGTGGGAGGAAAGTAGAACTTGACGAGGTAACTGTACTACTCCCTTATTGGAAAGTAAGTACATCACAGAAAACTGTTTCTGTGACCTACAAATTAGTGAGGAAGCTAGATAATGATCATGAAACTTCAGAACAAGATACTACTGAACCTCGTAGATCAACCAGAGTGAGATCCGCGCTAGAGTGGTACGGTAATCCTGTTCTGGAAGTCATGCTACTAGATCATGATGAACCTACGAACTATGAAGAAGCGATGGTGAGCCCAGATTCCGCAAAATGGCTTGAAGCCATGAAACCTGAGATGGGATCCATGTATGAGAACAAAGTATGGACTTTGGTTGACTTGCCCACTGATCGGCAAGCAATTGAGAATAAATGGATCTTCAAGAAGAAGACTGACGCTGACGGTAATATTACTGTCTACAAAGCTCGACTTGTCGCAAAAGGTTTTCGGCAAGTTCAAGGGATTGACTACGATGAGACCTTCTCACCCGTAGCGATGCTTAAGTCTGTCCGAATCATGTTAGCAATTGCCGCATTTTATGATTATGAAATTTGGCAGATGGATGTCAAAACTGCATTCCTGAATGGATTTCTGGAAGAAGAGTTGTATATGATGCAACCAGAAGGTTTTGTCAATCCAAAGGGAGCTAACAAAATGTGCAAGCCCGGCGATCCATTTATGGACTGGTGCAAGCCTCTCGGAGTTGGAATAAACGCTTTGATAGTGTGATCAAAGCATTTGGTTTTATACAGACTTTCGGAGAAGCCTGTATTTACAAGAAAGTGAGTGGGAGCTCTGTAGCATTTCTGATATTATATGTGGATGACATATTACTGATTGGAAATGATATAGAATTTCTGGATAGCATAAAGGGATACTTGAATAAGAGTTTTTCAATGAAAGACCTCGGTGAAGCTGCTTACATATTAGGCATAAAGATCTATAGAGATAGATCAAGACGTTTAATTGGACTTTCACAAAGCACATACCTTGACAAGATTTTGAAGAAGTTCAAAATGGATCAAGCAAAGAAAGGGTTCTTGCCTGTGTTACAAGGTGTGAAGTTGAGTCAGACTCAATGCCCGACCACTGCAGAAGATAGAGAGAAATGAAAGATGTTCCCTATGCTTCAGCCATAGGCTCTATCATGTATGCAATGCTGTGTACCAGACCTGATGTGTGCCTTGCTATAAGTCTAGCAGGGAGGTACCAAAGTAATCCAGGAGTGGATCACTGGACAGCGGTCAAGAACATCCTGAAATACCTGAAAAGGACTAAGGATATGTTTCTCGTATATGGAGGTGACAAAGAGCTCATCGTAAACGGTTACGTTGATGCAAGCTTTGACACTGATCCGGACGATTCTAAATCGCAAACCGGATACAGTGTTTACATTAAACGGTGGAGCTGTCAGTTGGTGCAGTTCTAAACAGAGCGTCGTGGCGGGATCTACGTGTGAAGCGGAATACATAGCTGCTTCGGAAGCAGCGAATGAAGGAGTCTGGATGAAGGAGTTCATATCCGATCTAGGTGTCATACCTAGTGCATCGGGTCCAATGAAAATCTTTTGTGACAATACTGGTGCAATTGCCTTGGCGAAGGAATCCAGATTTCACAAGAAGAACCAAGCACATCAAGAGACGCTTCAAATCCATCCGGGATCTAGTCCAGGTGGAGACATAGAGATTTGCAAGATACATACGGATCTGAATGTTGCAGACCCGTTGACTAAGCCTCTTCCACGAGCAAAACATGATCAGCACCAAGCTCCATGGGTGTTAGAATCATTACTGTGTAATCTAGATTATTGACTCTAGTGCAAGTGGGAGACTGAAGGAAATATGCCCTAGAGCAATAATAAAGTTATTATTTATTTCCTTATATCATGATAAATGTTTATTATTCATGCTAGAATTGTATTAACCGGAAACATAATACATGTGTGAATACATAGACAAACAGAGTGTCACTAGTATGCCTCTACTTGACTAGCTCGTTAATCAAAGATGGTTATGTTTCCTAACCATGGAACAAAGAGTTGTTATTTGATTAACGGGATCACATCATTATGAATGATCTGATTGACATGACACATTCCATTAGCTTAGCACCCGATCGTTTAGTATGTTGCTATTGCTTTCTTCATGACTTATACATGTTCCTATGACTATGAGATTATGCAACTCCCGTTTGCCGGAGGAACACTTTGTGTGCTACCAAACGTCACAACGTAACTGGGTGATTATAAAGGAGCTCTACAGGTGTCTCCAAAGGTACATGTTGGGTTGGCGTATTTCGAGATTAGGATTTGTCACTCCGATTGTCGGAGAGGTATCTCTGGGCCCTCTCGGTAATGCACATCACTTAAAGCCTTGCAAGCATTGCAACTAATGAGTTAGTTGCGGATGATGTATTACGGAACGAGTAAAGAGACTTGCCGGTAACGAGATTGAACTAGGTATAATACCGACGATCGAATCTCGGGCAAGTAACATACCGATGACAAAGGGAACAACGTATGTTGTTATGCGGTCTGACCGAAAAGATCTTCGTAGAATATGTAGGAGCCAATATGAGCATCCAGGTTCCGCTATTGGTTATTGACCGGAGACGTGTCTCGGTCATGTCTACATTGTTCTCGAACCCGTAGGGTCCGCACGCTTAAGGTTACGATGACAGTTATATTATGAGTTTATGCATTTTGATGTACCGAAGGTTGTTCGGAGTCCCGGATGTGATCACGGACATGACGAGGAGTCTCGAAATGGTCGAGACATAAAGATTGATATATTGGAAGCCTATGTTTGGATATCGGAAGTGTTCCGGGTGAAATCGGGATTTTACCGGAGTACCGGGAGGTTACCGGAACCCCCGGAGGATATGTGTTTAATGGGCCTTAGTGGAAGAGAGAGAGTGGCCAGAGAGGGCGGGCGCCCCTCCCCCCCTTGGTCTGAATAGGACAAGGAGAGGGGGCTGGCCCCCCTTCCTCCTCTCTCTCCTCTTTTCCCCCCTCCAGCGAATCCTATTCCAACTAGGAAAGGGGGGGAGTCCTACTCCCAGAAGGAGTAGGACTCCTCCGTAGCGCGCCCTTGCATGGCCGGCCGGCCCCCCTCCCTTGAACCTTTATATACGGAGGCAAGGGCACCCCTAGAGACACAAGTTGATCCACGTGATCATATTCTTAGCCGTGTGCGGTGCCCCCTTCCACCATAGTCCTCGATAATATTGTAGCGGTGCTTAGGCGAAGCCCTGCGACAGTAGTACATCAAGATCGTCACCACGCCGTCGTGCTGACGGAACTCTTCCCCGATACTTTGCTGGATCGGAGTCCTGGGGATCGTCATCGAGCTGAACGTGTGCTAGAACTCGGAGGTGTCAGTTTCGGTGCTTGATCGGTCGGGCCGTGGAACGTATGACTACATCAACCAAGTTAACGCTTCCATTGTCGATCTACAAGGGTACGTAGATCACACTCTCCCCCTTCGTTGCTATGCATCACCATGATCTTGCGTGTACGTAGGAAATTTTTTGAAATTACTACGTTCCCCAACAGTTACAACACTCCACCACTATGAGAGGATCTGTCCCGAGATCTAGGACTGAAAGAACTCCGGATATTCGGAACAGAGGTGATCCTCGCGTTCCCAGGTGACTTCTCGGTCGGAATGGTGTGACCACTTCACTTTCAGAAATTTGATTGACTTGTTGCGAGTCTTGCGCTCGGTTTCTTCAAGAATGGCAACAGGATGCTCATGATAAGACATGTCTTCTTGGATATCAATCTCTTCAAAGTTGATAGTGCGCTCAGGAGTCTTGAAGCACTTGCGAAGCTATGACACGTGAAACACATTGTGCACATTTGCGAAGTTGGACGGAAGCTCAAGTTGATAGGAGAGGTCGCCTCTTTTGCCAATGATCTTGAAAGGACCCACGTATCTAGGGGCAAGCTTCCCTTTGATACCGAAGCGACGAGTGCCTTTCATTGGGGAGACGCGGAGGTAGACATCGTCTCCGATCTCGAAAGCCAAGTCACGGTGCTTTCTATCATAGTAACTCTTCTGGCGCGATTGCGTGGCTTTGAGATTTTCATGGATAACTTTGCACATTTCTTCGGCTTCTGTGATTAAGTCGTTGCCAAGAAGTTGGCGTTCACCAGTCTCTGACCAATTGAGAGGAGTACGAAACTTTCTGCCATAGAGAATTTCGAATGGGGCCTTGCCCGAACTCACTTGGAAGCTGTTGTTGTAGGAGAACTCGGCATATGGAGGACAATCTTCCCACTTCATACCAAAGTAAATGACACAAGCCCTGAGCATATCTTCAAGGATTTGATTGACTCGCTCGACTTGGCCACTAGTTTGAGGATGGAAAGCTGTGCTGAAGCGAATGTTGGTGCCCTTGGCCTTCTGAAAGGAGTCCCAGAACTTGGAGGTGAAAATGATTCCATGATCTGAAGATATCAATTGTGGAATACCATGCAAGGAGACAATCCTGGAGGTGTATAGCTCTGCCAACTGAGCTGATGTGATAGATTCTTTGATTGGAAAGAAATGAGCCACTTTTGTAAGCTTGTCGATGACAACGAAGATAGCATCATTTCGGCGCTTGGACTTGGGATATCCAGTCATGAAGTCCATTTCAATATGGTCAAACTTCCATTCTGGAATAGCAAGAGGTTGGAGGAGACCAACTAGCCGTAGGTGTTCTGCTTTCACCCTTCTGCAGACATCACATTCTTTCACGAATTGAGCAATTTCTCGCTTCATTCGAGTCCACCAATACGACTGCTTGAGGTCATGGTACATCTTCGTACTTCTAGGATGAATGGATGGGAGGGAATTGTGCGCCTCGTTCATAATGACTTTCCTTAGATCACCTTTTGGAACCACAATCCGATCCTCGAAGAATAGAGTGTCTTTGTCATCAATGTGATAGCACTTGTATTTGGGTTGGCTCTTGGCAATCCCATGTTTCACCTTCTTCACCATGGTATCCAGGAGTTGTGCCTCACGAATTTGATCTTCCAAAGTAGGAGAGACTTGGAGGTTGGCAAGAAAGCCTTGAGGAACAACTTGGAGATTCAGTTTGCGGAAAGCTTCACAAAGGTCCGGTTGGAAGGGCTTGAGAATTAAGTTGCTGCAGTAAGCCTTCCTGATCAAAGCATCTGCAATGGCATTGGCCTTGCCTGGAGTATATTCAATACTCGCATTATATTCTTGAATCATTTCGACCCATCGAGTCTGCCTGAGGTTGAGGTTGGGTTGAGTGAAGATGTACTTGAGGCTCTTATGATCTGTGAAGATGTCCACTTTCCTTCCCAACAAGAGATGTCTCCACGTTAATAATGCATGGACAACTACCGCCAACTCAATATCGTGAGTGGGGTAGTTCCTTTCATTGGGCTTCAACTGGCGAGAGGTATAGGCCACAACTTTCTTCTCTTGCATTAACACAGCACCGAGACCTTGTAAGGAGGCATCACAGAAAACTTCGAATGGCTTGGATTCGTCAGGAGGAGTCAAGACAGTGCTACCTCTTGAGCTTGCGTTGGATTTCCCCGAAGAGGAAAGGATGATGCAGCCGAGTAGCGTAAGTATTTCCCTCAATATTTGAGAATCAAGGTATCAATCCAGTAGGAGGCCACGCTCAAGTCCCTCGTACCTGCACAAAAGATAGCTACTCGCAACCAACGCTAATTAGGGGTTGTCAATCCCTTCACGGTCACTTACGAGAGTGAGATCTGATAGATATAATATTTTTGGTATTTTTGGTATAGAGATGCAAAGTGAAAAGTTAAAAGGCAAAGTAAAAAAGCAAAGCAAGAATAAAGTGATGGAGATTGATATGATGAGAATAGACCGGGGGCCATAGGTTTCACTAGTGGCTTCTCTCAAGAGCATAAGTATTCTATGGTGGGTGAACAAATTACTGTTGAGCAATTGACAGAATTGAGCATAGTTATGAGAATATCTAGGCATGATCATGTATATAGGCATCACATCCGTGACAAGTAGACCAAAACGATTCTGCATCTACTACTATTACTCCACTCATCGACCGCTATCCAGCATGCATCTAGAGTATTAAGTTAAAAACAGAGTAACGCTTTAAGCAAGATGACATGATGTAGAGAGATAAATTCATGCAATATGAAATAAACCCCATCTTGTTATCCTCGATGGCAACGATGCAATACGTGCCTTGCTGCCCCTTTGTCACTGGGAAAGGACACCGCAAGATCGAACCCAAAGCTAAGCACTTCTCCCATGGCAAGAAAAACCAATCTAGTAGGCCAAACCAAACTGATAATTCGAAGAGACTTGCAAAGATAACTAATCATACATAAAATAATTCAGAGAAGATTCAAATATTATTCATATATAGACTTGATCATAAACCCACAATTCATCGGCCTCAACAAACACACGCAAAAAAGAAGAAGATTACATCAAATAGATCTTCACAAGAGAGGGGGAGAACTTTGTATTGAGATCCAAAAAGAGAGAAGAAGCCATCTAGCTAATAACTATGGACCCAAGGTCTGAGGTAAACTACTCACACTTCATCGGAGAGGCTTTGATGATGTAGAAGCCCTCCGTGATGACGGCCCTCTCCGGCGGAGCTCCGGAACAGG
Organism: Triticum urartu; assembly: GCF_003073215.2. NCBI lineage: Eukaryota > Viridiplantae > Streptophyta > Magnoliopsida > Poales > Poaceae > Triticum > Triticum urartu. Next base: position 11,569 of record NW_024113773.1, read on the forward strand.
CCCCAAGATGGGATCTCGTGGATACAGAAAGTTGCGGCGTGGAATTAGGTTTTTGGCTCCGTCTCTGTTCGTTTGGGGGTACGTAGGTATATATAGGAGGAAGAAGTACGTCGGTGGAGCTTCGGTGGGCCCACGAGGGTGGGGGCGCGCCTGGGGGTATAGGACGTGCCCCCTACCTCGTGCCCACCTCGAAGCTTCCTTGGCGTAAGGTCCAAGTCTCCTGGGTCATATTCGGGAAGAAAATCACGTTCCAGAAAGGTTTATTCCATTTGGACTCCGTTTGATATTCCGTTTCTTCGAAACACTGAAATAGGCAAAAAAACACAATTCTGGGCTGGGCCTCCGGTTAATAGTTAGTCCCAAAATAATATAAAAGTGGAAAATAAAGCCCAATATAGTCCAAAACAGTAGATAATATATCATGGAGCAATCAAAAATTATAGATACGTTGGAGACGTATCAGGCATCCCCAAGCTTAATTCCTGCTCGTCCTCGAGTAGGTAAATTGATAAAAAGAGAATTTTTGATGCGGAGTGCTACTTGGCATAATTTCAATGCAAATCTTCTTAATTGTGGTATGAATATTCAGATTAGGAAGATTCGAGACAAAAGTTCTTATTGACATAGAGAATAATAATACTTCAAGCAAACCAACAAGCAATTATGTTTTCTTAAAGTAACATGGCCAAAGAAAGTTCATCCCTACAAAATCATATAGTTTAGTCATGCTCCATTTTCGTCACACAAGAATGCTCTCATCATGCACAACCCCATGACAAGCCAAGCAATTATTTCATACCTTAATAATTTCAAACCTCATAAACTTTCACGCAATACATGAGCGTGAGCCATGGATATAGCACTATGGGTGGAATAGAATATAATGATGGGGTTATGTGGAGAAGACAAAAAGTGAGAAAGTCTCACATCAACGAGGCTAATCAATGGGCTTATGGAGATGCCCATCGATTGATGTTAATGCAAGGAGTAGGGATTGCCATGCAACGGATGCACTAGAGCTATAAATGTATGAAAGCTCAACAAAAGAAACTGAAGTGGGTGTGCATCCAACTTGCTTGCTCACGAAGACCTAGGGCACTTGAGGAGGCCCATGTTGGAATATACAAGCCAAGTTCTATAATGAAAATTCCCACTAGTATATGAAAGTG
>NW_024113774.1:0-13138 GCF_003073215.2 Triticum urartu
AGAACAGAGTATTAGTCATCTTGCCCATGAGGCATGGTTCGCAAGTATTAATTGATTCATAATCAAGTGATTCCAAAAGACCGTCAACATGGAGTTTCTTCATGCGCTTTACACCAATATGACCTAAACGGTAGTGCCACAAATAAGTTGCACTATTACTATTACCTTTGCATCTTTTGGCTTCCATTTTATGAATATGTGTATCACTATGATCGAGATTCAGTAAACTATTTATATTAGGTGTATGACCATAGAAGGTATTATTCATGTAAACAGAACAACTCTGACTTAAATGAATAACCATATTGCAATAAACATGATCCAATCATATTCATGCTGTGACGCCCCCGATTTAATCGTACACTAATCATACACGCAAACGTGTACGATCAAGATCAGGGACTCACGGGAAGATATCACAACACAACTCTACAAATAAAAATAAGTCATACAAGCATCATATTACAAGCCAGGGGCCTCGAGGGCTCGAATACAAGCGCTCGATCATAGACGAGTTAGCGGAAGCAACAAAATCTGAGTATAGACATAAGTTAAACATGTTTTCCTTAAGAAGGCTAGCACAAACTGGGATACAGATCGAAAGAGGCGCAGGCCTCCTGCCTGGGATCCTCCTAAACTACTCCTGGTCGTCGTCAGCGGGCATCACGTAGTAGTAGGCACCTCCGGTGTAGTAGGAGTCGTCGTCGACGGTGGCGTCTGGATCCTGGGCTCCAACATCTGGTTGCGACAACCAGGTAGAAGGGATAGGGAAAAGAGGGAGAAAGCAACCGTGAGTACTCATCCAAAGTACTCGCAAGCAAGGAGCTACACTACATATGCATGGGTAAATGTGTAAAGGGCCATATCGGTGGACTGAACTGCAGAAAGCCAGAATAAGAGGGGGATAGCTAATCCTGTCGAAGACTACGCTTCTGGCCACCTCCATCTTGCAGCATGTAGAAGAGAGTAGACTGAAGTCCTCCAAGTAGCATCGCATAGCATAACCCTAACCGATGATCCTCCCCTCGTCGCCCTGTGAGAGAGCGATCACCGGTTGTATCTGGCACTTGGAAGGGTGTGTTTTATTAAGTATCCGGTTCTAGTTGTCATAAGGTCAAGGTACAACTCCAAGTCGTCCTGTTACCGAAGATCACGGCTATTCGAATAGATTAACTTCCCTGCAGGGGTGCACCACATACCCCAACACGCTTGATCCCATTTGGCCGGACACACTTTTCGGTCATGCCCGGCCGCGAAAGATCAACACGTCGCAGCCCCACCTAGGCACAACAGAGAGGTCAGCACGCCGGTCTAAACCTAAGCGCACAGGGGTCTGGGCCCATCGCCCTTAGCACACCTGCACGTTGCGAACGCGGCCGGAAGCAGAACTAGCCCCCTTAATACAAGAGCAGGCTTACGTTCCAATCCGGCGCGCGCCGCTCAGTCGCTGACGTCACGAAGGCTTCGGCTGATACCACGACGCCGGGATACCCATAACTACTCCCGCGTAGATGGTTAGTGCGTATAGACCAAATGGCCAGACTCAGATCAAATACCCAGATCTCGTTAAGCGTGTTAAGTATCCGCGAACGACCAGGGCCAGGCCCACCTCTCTCCTAGGTGGTCTGAACCTGCCCTGTCGCTCCGCCTCAAAGATCCACTCGCGGGTGCTCCTACGAGCCGACCCGTCTTTAATCACCACATGTATCAAGTATAAAGTACATAGTATAAACCCGCGATCACCTCCCGAGTGATCACGGCCCGATAGTATAGCATGAGGACGGACAAGAAGAGGCCACTGATAAACTAGCATCCTATACTAAGCATTAGGATTGCAGGTAAAGGAAACAACAGTAGTAGCAAGGACAGGCTATGCATCAGGATAGGATTAACGGGAAGCAGTAACATGCTACACTACTCTAATGCAAGCAGTATAGAGAAGAGTAGGCGATATCTGGTGATCAAAGGGGGGGCTTGCCTGGTTGCTCTGGCAAGAGAGAGGGGTCGTCAACTCCGTAGTCGTACTGGGTAGCAGCGGCGTCGGTCTCGGTGTCTAGCGAGAGAAGAGGGAAGAAACAATAAATATTTAAGCAAACAGATGCATAGCGATGCATGACATGACAAGTATCGTGCTAGGGGTGCCCTAACGCGGTATGAGGTGATACCGGTGAAGGGGGGAAACATCCGGGAAAGATCCCCGGTGTTTCGCGTTTTCGGGCAGAGGAGCCGGAGGGGGAAAGTTGCGAGTCTATGCTAGGGATGCGTGGCGGACGAACGGGCTGCGTATCCGGGTTCGTCTCGTCGTTCTGAGCAACTTTCATGTTGAAAATAATTTAATCCGAGTTACGGATTAAAAGATATGATTTTCTAAAGATTTTACTAATTTCTGGAATTTAATTAATTATTTAATTTAATTCGAAATTTGGATTTATGACATCAGCATGATGTCATGCTGACGTCACCAGTCAACAGGGGTTGACTGGGTCAACTGATGCGTGGGTCCAGTGGGACCCACCTGTCATACTCTGTTAGTTAAATAGGGTTTAGTTATCTGCTTAGGCTAATCTAATCAGGATTAATTAGTTTATAAATTATTATGTTAATTAATCAAATAATTAGTATAGTTAATTAAAGATTCAATTAGGATTAATTAAGTTAATAATTAATTAATAATATTTTTATTTAGTTTTTTTAATCTCTTTTTTTATTATTATTAAACGTTCTGGGCGGGGGGGCCCGGCTGTCATTGGGCCAAAGGCCTATCGGGTTCGGGCGATTGGGTGCGGGGCAGCAGCCCGGCAGGGCGCGGGGAGCAGGGGCATGCGGTGCGCACCCAGGCGGGCGCTGCAGGCGGCGGCGCGCAAGCACAGCAAGCAGCCGCAGGAGCAGCGCGCGAGGCTGCAGGCGAGGCTGGGGAGCGGTGCGGGCAGCGGAGAAGCAACGGCAGGATCGGCCGGGCGCGGCCGCAGCGCGCGACGGCAATCAGCGTGGCCACGGCGGCTGGTACGAGCGGCGAGGCAAGGCTATGGCCGGAGCGGGGCGTGAGGCACGGGAGAGAGGGGGTGGAGGCCAAGCCTCACCGTAGATGTAGGGTCAGGGCAGCGGGGCTCGGGGTGGTCGACGGCGACGATCGGGCGACGAGGAGGCAGGCCGTTGAGGTGGTCCGGCGAGGAAGGCCGCGGCAGTGGCGTTCCGTGCGGCGGCGGCGGCGGTTCGATCCCCCCGATCCAATCGGGGGCGCAGAGGAGGGGAAAGGGGGAGGCTTGCGGAGGGAGGCGAGGCGATGGCAGCAGGGCGCGAGGCGCCCTCCGTCGAGGTCCGGGGCGCTTCGGGCGTCGAGCGAGGGCGTCGCGGCGACCTCCCTCCTCCGTTCCCGATCCAATCGGGAGAGAGGAGATATTTTCGGGGGGGGAGGGGGTGTGGAGAGTGGGGGGGAGTGGGAACGGCTTATGGGTGCGGGGTGGGCCGGTCGGTTGGGCTGGTAGAGGCTAGCTGGGCCTGTTGGCCCAATTGGCCAAGGGGTCTCCTTTTGTTGTTTTTTTTGTTTTACCTTTTATTCATTTCTCTTTTATTTTAGTTGCACTATATTTTTGGTTTAGTAAAATATGAAAACAGCTCCAAAAATAGTGTGTCAAATTAATCCACTGTTCTAAGAAGTTTTACCTCAGAATAAAAATAGTTTAGTATTTGGTAAAATATATTAGGAGTATAACTAATGGTATCGATGTTGTTTTAATCACTTAAGGGTATTTAAATATTTTATAAAGATGTTGTTACTCCACCAATAATATCCATGATTTATTTGTCACATTAAGAACATTTTAGTTTTGACTTTTGAAAACTTTAATTGTTTGACTTGATTTTAAATCTGAATTCGAACCGTTTTTGAACCATCGCGAGATTAATAACAGTAACCGAGGTGACGTGGCATCATTAGCATGGAATTACTGTAGCATGATTACCCGGGCGTCACACATGCTCAACGTAAACACCAAATAACATTTATTTAGGTTCAACACTAATCCCGAAGGTAGAGGGCGTATGTGATGGTGATCTTATCAACCTTGGAATCTCTTCCAACACATATCGTCACTTTGCCCTCAACCAGTCTATGTTCATTTTGTAACTCCTGTTTCGAGTTACTAATCTTAGCAACTGAACCGGTATCAAATACCTAGGGGTTACTATGAACACTAGTAAAGTGCATGTAACACCCCGGATATAACTTTCCCTATTTGTACTCCAACTCTTGCCGTTTCCGGCGTTAAGTTATATTTATTTCCTCGGGTTCAGGTTTTGTCTCCGTGTGTTGTTATCGTTGTCATGCATCTCATATCATGTCATCATATGCATTGCATTTGCATACGTACTCGTGTCAGGCATTCGAGCATTTTTCCCGTTGTCCGTTTTGCATTCCGGCGCTTCGTTCTCCTCCGGTGGTCATTTCTAGCCTTCTTTCGTGTGTGGGGATTAAACATTTTCGGATTGGACCGAGGCTTGCCAAGCGGCCTTGGTTTACTACCAGTAGACCGCCTGTCAAGTTTCGTAACATTTGGACTTCGTTTGATACTCCAACGGTTAACCGAGAGACCGAAAAGGCCTCGTGTGTGTTGCAGCCCAACACCCCTCCAATTTGGCCCAAAACACACCTAACTGTGCTCCATCATCTAGATCGTTCGATCACGATCGCGTGGCCGAAAACCGCACCTCATTTGGACTCTCCTAGCTCCCTCTATGCCTATATATAGACCCCCTCCTTCAAATTCGCGGTTCCACTCTTCCTCCTAACCCTAGATCCATCCACCGCTGCCGCCGGACGTGTCCGGGACGGACCGGACGCGTCCGCTCCGCCGCGCCCAGCCTATCCCGCGCCGCCACGTGGCCACAGCTGCCGTCCCCGCCGCCGTGGCCCGCCAGGCCCAGGGAGGGCCCCCGCGGCCCGAGCCGCCGTGCCGCCACCTCCCGGCCCGCGCGCCGCCGCCTCCCTGCCGCCGCCTCGCGCCGCCGCCGCCGCCCTGCGCCGCCGCCTCGCCCGGCCGCCGCCGCCACCGGCGGCCCTGGCCCGGCCTCTCCTCTCCACTCCGGCAACGTCGGCGACGAACTCCAGCGTGAACAGTGCGCGCCGGCCCTGCCTCGGATTCCGCGCCGGTCAAACCCTAGATCTGGGGTTGTTTTTTTTACTAAGTCCATGATATTCTCAGTCCATATGCACATGTTCGTAGCCCCGTAACTTTGCATCTGTAGCTCCGATTTTTGCATATAGCATACCAAAATGTTCATCTCAGAGAGTACATAATTTCATTCCATTGCATCATTTTCATTTGAGCTCATCTTGATGCCCGAAATGCTGTTAGAAGAGGGCTACTTGAGTTAATTGTCAGATCTGCTACTCCGTTTAGCACTTTTGTCATTTTTGCCATGAATAATGTGTGCATGCTATGCCCATGAGTTCTACATATGTTTTGTTAAGGGTTTTGCCATCTTTCCAGAGGTGCAACCCATGTATTTTTGTGATGTGTGTAGTGACTTGTGCAAGCTTGCAAAGTGGTGCACTTGATATTCTGTTTTCAGGGACTTAGTGATTTCACTAAGTCCTGGAGCTGTTTATCTCATGATGCCATATGTTCATGTTGTTTCCTAGTGATCCGTGCCTCTTTTGAGGATGATCAGTAAGGATGTTTTGTTAATCTTATAGTGCTCTATCCATCCATGTCTTTGTTTGCAATTATGGAGCACCCTAGCTTGAGTCAATCGAGCTCTACTTTTGCTACTTTGTGAATCTGGGCAGATTGTCAACTTGTTTGCAATTTTGCCGATGATGTTGTAGTTGATCCGTGCATACTATGCTATTGTTCTTGCCATGTCTAGCTTGCATTTTGTGCCTTCTTGATGATGTATGCTTGTCTTGCCATGACTTGCACCGTAGTGAGTGCATCGAGCTTGTAAACATGCCTACTTGAGTTATGTTTCAGCATGTGCCAGTTTTTCACCAAGTCTGAAAACTGATTATGTTTTTGCCATGTTCACATGCTTGCAATTGTATTTTCTGATCCCTTTTGGCTCAAGGTCACTAAGGGACTTTTGTTAAGCTTTTTGAGTAGCTCCATGACATGTTTTACTTTGCCATATTCAGGTCCTGTAGCATATAGTTTTGTTGCTCCGAAGAGTGCTACCTGATCGGAAATTCCAGACAAGTGTTAATTTCACCAAGTCTGAGATCTGTTTTCCATATGCATTTTTGCCATGCTTGTTTGAACCTGTTAATGGATGAATTGGCCGTAGCTCAGTGCTAGACTTTTGTTAAGCATCTTGAATGCATCCCTGCCATGTATTTTGTTGTCATGTTTGGGTGCTGTAGCATGTTCATCTCATTGCATTTAGATGGCTACTTGCTGTAAATCGCAGACCGGTGTCATATTTGAATCGCTTGCCATTTCCGAACCGTAACTCCGATTCCGGCGTTATTTATATCGTTTTCAAGCGATTTCATCTCATCTTTCCAGTGGAACCCTTGGATTTCCATGTTGAGGCAAGGTTCATGCATTTCCTATCATATCTTGCATTTTGCATCCCACATCGCATCCCGCATAGCATACCATCTTTGCATTGTGTTGTTTGAGTTTGCACGTGGTTGATTGTATCCTTATTGTTTGTTTGTCTTGTTTGGGTAGAGCCGGGAGACGAGTTCGCTAACGAGGAGCCCGTTGAGTTTGCTTTCGAGGATCCAGTCAACTCTGACAACTATGCAGGCAAGATGATCATACCCTCGAAATCACTACTATCTTTGCTATGCTAGTTTGCTCGCTCTTTTGCTATGCCAATGCTACGATGCCTACCACTTGCTTTCAAGCCTCCCAAATTGCCATGTCAAACATCTAACCCACCATGTCCTAGCAAACCGTTGACTGGCTATGTTACCGCTTTGCTCAGCCCCTCTTATAGCGTTGCTAGTTGCAGGTGAAGATCGGAGGCCGTTCCTTGTTGGAACATTTATTTACTTGTTGGGATATCATTATATTGCTATGTTATCTTAATGCATCTATACACTTGGTAAAGGGTGGAAGGCTCGGCCTCTCGCCTAGTGTTTTGTTCCACTCTTGCCGCCCTAGTTTCCGTCATATCGGTGTTATATTCCCGGATTTTGCGTTCCTTACGCGGTTGGGTTATAATGGGAACCCCTTGATATTTCACCTTGATTAAAGCTTTTCCAGCAATGGCCAACCTTGGTTTTACCATTTTCCACCTAGCCTTTTCTTTCCCTTGGGTTCTGCAGACTCAAGGGTCATCATTATTTTAACCCCCCCGGGTCAGTGCTCCTCTGAGTGTTGGTCCAAACTGTCAGCCGCCGGTGGCTACCAGGGGCAACTCTGGGCTGGCCTACCGGAAATTTAGACAATCTGAGTGTGCCCTGAGAAAGAGATATGTGCAGCTCCTATCGGGATTTGTCGGCACATTCGGGCGGTGTTGCTGGTCTTGTTTTAACCTGTCGAAGTGTCTTGAATTACCGAGATACCGAGTCTGATCGGAACGTCTTGGGAGGAGGTCTATTCCTTCGTTGACCGTGAGAGCTTGTCATGGGCTAAGTTGGGACTCCCTGCAGGGATTTGAACTTTCGAAAGCCGTGCCTGCGGTTATGGGCAGATGGGAATTTGTTAATGTCCGGTTGTAGATAACTTGAACCTTAACTTAATTAAAATGAATCAACTGAGTGTGTTACCGTGATGGCCTCTTCTCGGCGGAGTCCGGGAGGTGGACACGGTGGTGGAGTAATGTTTGCGCAGGTTGTTCTCTAGTTTTCTCGCTCGCGCTTGCCTCCTCTTCTCGCTCTCTTTTGCGAATAAGTTAGCCACCATATTGCTAGTCGCTTGCTGCAGCTCCACTATATTACCTTGCCTTACCTATAAGCTTAAATAGTCTTGATCGCGAGGGTGCGAGATTGCTGAGTCCCTGTGGCTCACAGATTACTATTACACCAGATGCAGGGCCTGATGATTCCGCTCCAGGAGACGCGTACGAGCTCAAGTGGGAGTTCGACGAAGACTCTCAACGTTACTATGTTTCCTTTCCCGATGATCAGTAGTGGTGCCCAGTTGGGGGTGATTGGGACCGTGTCGCATGTTGGGTTCTCTTTTATTTTGGCGCCGTAGTCGGGCCATGAGTGTTTGGATGATGTAATGTTATTTATGTACTTGATTGACGTGGTGAGTGTAAGCCAACTATGTTATCTCCCCTTTATTATTTATATTACATGGGATGTTGTGAAGATTGCCTAACTTGCGACATATGCCTTCAATGCGATTATGCCTCTAAGTCGTGCCTCGACACGTGGGAGATATAGTCGCATCGAGGGACATATTAAAATAAAACAAGGGAGCTATACACGAGCTATTGATCTACAACATAGATATGCAAATACTATTAGACTAAGTTCATGATAAATTAAATTTCAATTAATCATATTACTTAAGAACTCCCACTTAGATAGACATCCCTCTAGTCATCTAAATGATCACGTGATCCATATCAACTAAACCATGCCGATCATCATGTGGGATGGAGTAGTTTTCAATGGTGAACATCTGTATGTTGATCATATCTACTATATGATTCACGTTCGATCTTTCGGTCTCAGTGCTCCAAGGCCATATCTGCATATGCTAGGCTCGTCAAGTTTAACCTGAGTATTCTGCACGTGCAAAACTGGCTTGCACCCGTTGTATGTGAAGGTAGAGCTTATCACACCCGATCATCAGGTGGTGTCTCGGCATGACGAACTGTCGCAACGGTGCATACTCAGGGAGAACACTTATACCTTGAAATTTAGTGAGGGATCATCTTATAATGCTACTCTCCGTACTAAGCAAAATAAGATGCATAAAATATAAACATCACATGCAATCAAAATGTGTGACATGATATGGCCATCATCATCTTGTGCTTTCTGATCTCCATCTCCAAAGCACTATCATGATCTCAATCGTCACCTGCTTGACACCTTGATCTCCATCGTAGCATCATTGTCGTCTCGCCAACTATTGCTTCTACGACTATCTCTACCGCTTAGTGATGAAAGTAAAGCAATTACATGGCGATTGCATTTCATACAATAAAGCAACGACCATAAGGCTCTTGTCAGTTGCCGATAACTTTTACAAAACATGGTCATCTCATATAAAAATTTATATCTCATCACCACATGCCCTGCAAAACAAGTTAGACGTCCTCTACTTTGTTGTTGCAAGTTTTACGTGCTTCTACGGGCTTCTAGCAAGAACCGTTCTTACCTACGCATCAAAACCATAATGATTTTTCGTCAAGTGTGTTGTTTTAACCTTCAACAAGGACGACCGTAGTCAAACTCGATTCAACTAAAGTTGGAAAAACAGACACCCACCAGCCACCTGTGTGCAAAGCACGTCAGTAGAACGTCTCATGAATGTGATCATGTAATGTTGGTCCGGGCGCTTCATCCAACAATACCACGGAATCAAAGTAAGACGTTGGTGGTAAGCAATATGACTATTATCGCCACAACTCTTTGTGTTCTACTCGTGCATATCATCTACGCATAGACCTGGCTCGAATGCCACTGTTGGTGAACGTAGTAATTCAAAAATAATTCCTACAATCACGCAAGATCTAACTAGGAGATGCATAGCAACGAGAGGGGAGAGTGTGTCCACGTACCCTTGTAGACCGAAAGCGGAAGCGTGTAGTAACATGGTTGATGTAGTCGAACGTCTTCACGATCCAACCGATCCAAGTACCGAACGTACGGCACCTCCGTGTTCAACACATGTTTAGCACGATGACGTCCCTCGAGCTCTTGATCCAGTTGAGGACGAGGGAGAGTTCGTTGGCACGACGGCGTGACGATGGTGATGAATGAAGTTACTAGCACAGGGCTTCGCCTAAGGACTACAACGATATGACCAAGGTGTTAAACTATGGAGGGGGCACCGCACACAGCTAAGAGATTCTGTTGTGACTTTGGGGTGCTGTCGGTGTCAAAACTGGTCGATCTTGGGTAGGGGGTCCCAAACTGTGCGTCTAAGGATCGAAGGTAACAACAGACAAGGGGGACACGATGTTTACCCAGGTTCGGGCCCTCTTAATGGAGGTAAAAACACTACGTCCTGATTGATTGTATTTGATGGGTATAGTGGTTACAAGAGTTGATCTACCTTGAGAACATAATGGCTAAAACCTAGATGTCTAGCCTATATGAATTTTGATAGCCTCTACGGACTAACCCCTTCGGTTTATATAGATACCGGAGGGACCTAGGGTTGTACAGAGTCAATTTACAGAGAAAGGAAACTATGCATCCGGACGCCAAACTTGCCATCCACGCAAAGCAGAGTCCCATCCAGACACGGGGGAAGGCCTTCTACCTTGTATCTTCACCGCCCATAAGTCCGCTTCACAACACATGGGTCAGACTCCCGAGGACCCCTTAGTCTAGGACTCCCTCAGTAGCACCTGAACCAGTCTTCAATGACGATGTGTTTGGCTCATAGATTGTCTTCGGCATTGCAAGGTGAGTTCCTTCTCCGCATACTTCAAAGCAGTCTTCTGAGCAAGAGAACTGTATCCGGCTCTGTATAACAGTTACAACTTGATACGTCCATTTTGCGTCATGCTTTTATATCGATATTTATTGCATTATGGGCTGTTATTACGCATTATGTCACAATACTTATGCCTATTCTCTCTTATTTTACAAGGTTTACATGAAGAAGGAGAATTCCAGCAGCTGGGATTCTGGGCTGGAAAGGGAGCAAATATTAGAGACCTATTCTACACAGCTCCAAAAGTCTTGAAACTTCACAGAAGTCATTTTCAGAATATATAAAAAATACTGAGGGCAAGAAGTTCCAGAGGGGGCCACACCCTGGCCACGAGGATGGGGGCGCGCCCTACCCCCTAGGCGCGCCCCCTGCCCTACCCCCTGGGTGATTATGAACATGAATATTCTTTTTGAGTAGTTACGTTTGTTTCCTGAGGACATGGGAGAAGTCTTGCTATTAGTAGTCATGTGAATTTGGTATTCGTTCGATATTTTGATGAGATGTATGTTGTCTCTCCTCTAGTGCTGTTATGTGAACATCGACTACATGACACTTCACCATTATTTGGGCCTAGAGGAAGGCATTGGGAAGTAATAAGTAGATGATGGGTTGCTAGAGTGATAGAAGCTTAAACCCTAGTTTATGTGTTGCTTCGTAAGGGGCTGATTTGGATCCACATGTTTCATGCTATTGTTAGTTTTACCTTAATACTTTTGTTGTAGTTGCGGATGCTTGCAATAGAGGTTATCATAGTGGGATGCTTGTCCAAGTAAGGATAGCACCCAAGCACCGGTCCACCACATACCAAATTATCAAAGTACGAACGCGGATCATATGATCGTGATGAAACCTAGCTTGATGATAATTCCCATGTGTCCCTGGGAGCGCTTTTCTCTATAAGAGTTTGTCCAGGCTTGTTTGCTACAAAAAGGATTGGACCACCTTGCTGCACTATTATTTTTTTTACTTGTTGCTCGTTACAAATTATCTTATCACAAAACTATCTGTTACCTATAATTTCAGTGCTTGCAGAGAATACCTTGCTGAAAACCGCTTATCATTTCCTTCTGCTCCTCGTTGGGTTCGACACTCTTACTTATCGAAAGGACTACGATAGATCCCCTATACTTGTGGGTCATCAAGACTCTTTTCTGGCGCCGTGCCGGGGAGGTGAAGCGCCTTTGGTAGGTGGAATTTGGTAAGGAAAAATTTATATAGTGTGCTGAAATTTACTAGTCACTTTTACTATGGAAAGTAATCCTTTGAGGGGCTTGTTCGGGGTATCTTCACCCGACATGTAGAGCAAAGAGTTGCTCCTCAACCTACTGAACCTACTGAAAATGAAAATGTTTACTTTGAAATTCCTCGGGTATGATAGAAAACTGCTAGATAATCCTTTTGCAGGAGATGGAACATAGCATCCCTGATTACACCTAATATATGTGGATGAAAGTTTGTGGATTATTTAAGCTTGCAGGTATGCCCGGTGATGTTATCAAAAGAAGGTCTTCCCTTTATCTTTGAAGGGAGATGCATTGACATGGTATAGGCTATGTGATGATATGGATCATGGGACTACAAGGATTGAAATTGGAATTTCATCAGAAGTTTTATCCTATGCATCTTGTTCATCGTGATCGTAATTATATATATAATTTTTGGCCTCGCGAAGGAGAAAGCATTGCTCAAGCTTGGGAGAGGCTTAAATCAATGTTATATTGATGCCCCAATCATGAGCTCTCAAGAGAAATGATTATCCAAAAAAATTATGCTCGACTTTCTGATAACAATCGCACCATGCTCGATACTTCTTGTGCTGGATCTTTTATGATGAACACTATTGAATTCAAATGGGATTTATTGGAAAGAATTAAACGTAACTCTGAAGATTGGGATCTCGACAAAGGTAAGGAGTCAGGTATAACACCTAAGTTTGATTGTGTTAAATCTTTTATGGATACCGATGTTTTCCGTAAATTTAGCACTAAATATGGACTTGACTCTCAGATAGTAGCTTCTCTCTGTGGATTTTTTGCTACTCATGTTGACCTCCCTAAGGAGAAGTGGTTTAAATATCATCCCGCCATTGAAGTAAAAGTAGCTGCACCTATTAAAGTTGAAGAAAAGACTGCCACTTATAGTGACCTTATTGTTCCTACTGCTTATGTTGAGAAACCACATTTTCCTGTTAGGATAAAAGATCATGCTAAAGCTTCAACTGTGGTTCGTAAAAACAATATTAGAACCTATACACCTCCTGAGCAAGTTAAATTTGAACCTAATATTGCTATTGTTAAGGATCTCTTGGCTGATAATATTGATGGGCATGTTATTTATTTCTGTGATGAAACTGCTAGAATTGCTAAACCTTGTGCTAAAGATAAACATAGACATGTGGTAGGCATGCCTGTTATTTCTGTTAAAATAGGAGATCATTGTTATCATGGCTTGTGTGATATGGGTGCTAGTGCTAGTGCAATACCTATTGACTTATATAGAGAAATTATGATGATATTGCACCTGCTGAGTTAGAAGATATTGATGTCACAATTAAACTTGCCAAATAG
>NW_024113775.1:0-12211 GCF_003073215.2 Triticum urartu
GGCATGAAATTTAACCTGAGTTGCATCTATGAGATATGTGTTAATGAACCCAATATCACCGACTTGTCTTTTCTTCAATTCGGCGATCTTCAATCTGCATAATATAGTGAGGATGATTATAAATACATGCAATGAAAGAGCTGAGCTATATAGAGAGACTTAATGACAGAAGTAGTACTACTTACAGACAGTAGCAGGCGACCGTTGTTTTATCGAGGGCCAATTGATTGAAAAACTGAAAGAACTCCTCAAATGGAACAGGCAACAGTTCAATTCCAACGAGGTCATGCTCCTTTTTAACTTTCACATACAAAGTACTCCTCCCCCCAGAGTCTCTGCAGATTTTCAAGTACCAATCATGCAATCTTCGCATCATCGTTGATAGAGATCTTTCATCTTTGACGAGAGGCTTCCCGTACTCGTATCTTTGTATCTGCACCTCCATGGGTTCATAATGTACATCGTCGGGCAGGTAATCGGCAAGATTGCTATAACCGGGCACCATCCTCGGATCATTAGCGACGTTGTCGCTAGGCACCTTGAGCGGGGGGCACGATTGCTTCGCTTGTTCGCCGAGCTGGGCAATTTGTTTCCCAGCTCGTCGTTCTTTCAGCCTTTGATCACTGACAGTACTTCCCGACCGCTCCGCTTCGGCAAATTCCTTTCCAATAATGCGCTCATAGTTTCCTTTCGGCGGAGACTTGGGTGGTTTTGTCAGGGCAGCCAGAGTGCGCTTCGCTTTCACCGGATCTACCTTCTCCTCCGGAAGTGGATGTCTCTTTGCTTTCAACCCTTGAAACCAGTCATCCACTTCGGTTCGTGCGATCTCGGCGTTCTCCTCCGGGGTCCTCTCGTATGGTAACTTCTCTGGAGTCTTCAGAGAAGGACCGAATCTGTATGTCCTCCCGCCTCTGGCTGTACTGCTAGACCGGCCGAGCAGACGGAGCGGTTGTCTTCTTTACTTGCTTACGAGGCGGAGGAGAAGGACTACGACGCGCCGGAGCAGCCGGAGCAGCGGCAGGTCTCTTCCGCCCTTGCTGACGAGGCGGAGAAGGAGGAGGCTGGCTGCTCGGGCGCGTCGGCGCAGGCGGAGAAGGAGGCGGAGTGCCGCCACGCGCTGGAGAAGGAGCCGGTCGAGTGCCCTGATCGTCACTCGCCGGAGGAGGAGGCGGTGGAGGAGGCGGAGTGCCCTGACTCGCCGGAGGAGGAGGCGGTGGAGGAGGCGGAGTGCCCTGACTTGCCGGAGGAGGAGGAGGAGGCGGAGGCGTCCAGTTCGGAAGGTTGATGAGCTCCTTCCGCCATAGGCATGGAGTCTTCAGAGCAGACCCCAGCCTAGTCTCCCCTTCACCGGTAGGGTGGTCAAGCTGGAGGTCCTCAAATCCCTCCGTTATTTCATCCACCATCACCCTAGCATATCCTTCTGGAATCGGCCGGCAGTGAAAAGTTGCGCCGGGTTCAGTAGGATAAACAGAGCCAACAGCCGCCTTGACCTTCAAATTCATCCATTGCGTCATAAGGTGGCAATTTTGAGACTCCATGATAGCATCCACGGGATAGCTGGCAGGAGCCGTCAAGGCATGCTCCGGCTGAAGCAGCTCGGTGGAAGCCACGCTGCTTCTCCACTGAGATGGGGGTAGCTTCGGGGGAAGCTTCGGCAGTACGTTTGCTGTGATTTGCTTCTCGTTCCTCTATCGCTTGTACCCTTGCTTGCAGCGCCTGCATTTGGGTCTGCTGCACTTTTTTCCTCCTCTCATGGGATTTGTAACCGCCTGCGTCCCACTACAAGAAATCTGTTAATCCATGGCAGCTTTGGTCCGTCACAGACTAGTGAAAAACTATCATGGATGGTTGTCCATGACGGATTTGAAATCCGTCACATATATCGCGTCATAATTTGACACCATGCCCTCCATGACGGATGTTTGACCGTCATCGATCTACCTAGCCCGTCCGTCCCTAAACAGGCCCAAACCTTTATGACAGACCCTATCCGTCAATGGATGTAACATGACGTGGCAGCTGATGTGGCATCATGGTGGATCTGACATGGAAACCCAACAATATAGCCCATTTATATTTGTATAATCATTAATTTAGGCCCATATAGTCCATTTGTTTATTGGGCCTTCACCCATTTTTTTAATATTTTAATATTCTTTATAGTATGCCTTATGTCCACATTAATTTTACTGGATTATTATTGGCCTTGGCCTGCTCCATCCCATCTTCGGCCCAGGATGCGAAATACTTATCCACACAAAATAAGTAAAGAATCTCTATTAAACTAGAAACAATACTGTAGTGCACAATTACAAATTCACAACTACAAAATAATGATCACAATAACATTAAAATTACAAATCAGTCACACTAGACATTTAGATAAACATAATATGTAATCGTGTTCGCAGTAGTATCATTGTTCCTATCCAAGTGGAGTAACCCATCTAAACCAAACCCAACTGTCTTCTGTTCTATCTCAGTTACCTGCAAAAGAATAGCTAAAAAATGTGAGAACTATCCACATGAGGAATAAATTATGGGAAAGATTCATACAAACCCTTATTTAAAATGACACTAATTAGCTCACCCGCAATAAATGAAAAGTACAAGGAACAATATACAGCAACATTGCATTTGTCAGTCAACATGGACATTTTATCGTCAGGCAGAAAAGGATTTGGCATGCAGAAAGAACACATAGGCACATCTTAGTATCACAAAGAAATAAATCAAATATAAATATTAATAGTGAGATGGTTGGTGGAATATCTATCCTGGAAAATTAGAGCATCATTCAGTTACTATATGTGGCTAGAACAAATCTTTACTAAGATCGTTGAAATAAATGTCCTATTAAAATAAAGAAAAATGAAATATTATTAAACATGTATACTTCGGAAAGAGAAATATATACTTTGGTGCTCTAAGTTTATTAGTTCTATGGTAATTATTGAATTACAAAACAAGGGCAGAAATGTACACGGATGAGTGCAAGATTTAGGATCTGTTTGGTTTGTGCCAGAGTCAGCCTCGCCAAAGGAGGACACGCCAAATAATTGGCGAGCGATTTGGCCGCCGGCGCCTCGCCAAATAGTTTGTGCAAATATAGATTAGAAGAGCTATGGTGGGCAGGGCGAGCCAAAACATCAGCGCTCATCCAAACGAACTCGACAGCCTGGTCAACTACCAATATTTTGGACAGGCGGCTGCGAGCAGCGATCCAAACAGCCCTTTAAAGCTTTCACATGCTTAGCTCCATTCACATGGATAATAGAAAAGGTTTGCAGAGAAATGCACTTCTAAAGGGCAGGCAAAAAAATTTGATAATATTGCAAAATACATGAAGATAAGTAACTGAATATATACTTCTTGCATATATAAGAGAAACTGAATGCCATGGTAACACAGGCTAAACCTCAGGACATGCAAGAATGTTAATGCATTGTAAACCTCAGGAGATGCTAGGGTGTTAACCTCAACCCACAATTGTAGTGGATGATTGTAGGAGTTTCATCTGTTCAATACTGATTTGAAAGTGAGATCAAGTTACACAGAACAAAACTCTACGAAAATAAGGCAAGAAAAGGAAAGAAAATTGAGACTTAATTAAGTACACTCATATTAAACTAAATAAACATACACTGCTATAACCAATTATCAGTTACATAAGTAGACGGTTGGCATTAAATATGTAACAGATATTATTCGTTGCAATATATTATAGTAATTAAACAGTTGATGTGCATACTTGTGAAAGAGACATGTGAAAACATTCAGATTTGTTGTAGTGCTCAAACCATAAGGTCCAGTATAGCATTTATCCATTCAATTCACATTACCCAGTGGTGACAGCATGATCAAGTCTCACAACCCTATGTGTACTTTAATTTAGGCAGGAAATCACACAGTGGCGAAGCCACGCTATAGCTGGGTAGTCAAGCGACTACACAACAATTTGACATGCCAGAGACTACCACGTCTGCCTCCCCCACCGGTAAAAAACAAGTTCTATAAACTGACTACAACAGACCCATTTGTTATCTGCTTTGCCTATGATTTGGCTGGCCCAATATAGCAAAGGAAATTACGCAGCCGTCCTAATTATATAGCTTCCCTAATCAGCCAATCCTCAAATCCTGTGATTACTCTTACTACTACTACTTCTCTCCTTTTCACCTTCCCATGTAATCCCTAAAGGCCAACGGGGGCACAATACCGGCAGGTTGGAGCACATCATGCATGGATGCGCATGTTGCACACCAAGCAGCGTTGATGCTGCCGGCCGCCAACCGCCCGCTGTCCGGAAAACACCTCCGTGAGCATGGCCACGTCCTCAGCCAGTCTCCAACTCTCTATAGTACTGTACTTCTGGTGATCGGTGAGTGCACAAGGAGTCTAGCACAAGGTCCTTTTTCTTCTATTTGTATGCTACATCTTCTTCCTCTTCCAATTTTTTCTCTTATTAAGAAATCAAGATCTTGTTTTTCATAGTAAAACGCTTGTTTTTGACTTGTTAGGTCTTGTATTTGGTAATGAAACCAATGATAAATGGATAAATTTGGCAAAAAGCTGCAACCAAAAATATGTGTGGTCTTTTCTGTTCCTGTTTATTTTGTCTATAATTTTTCATTTAAAAAACTTGACAAAGCAATGTTCGGATCCTGCCACCGCCACTGAAATCACATACGTCAGAGCAGACATACATTGCCAACAAGAACAACCATCCAAAAAAGAAGAGCAGGAGCAGAGCTGGTTACCTATGGTGGCTGGTGTTTGGTTGAGTTCAAGGTAGATGCACGGCCGCCGTTCCTGCTGTGCTACTCTATGTTGGCTTCTTGCCACCGACAGCCAAAGGGACGCGCGCGTCCGTACATCAGAGAGAGGGACGCGAGCAACCTTTCCTCTACAGGGATCCACGACCACAGCATTAGTCAGAGCCGGCAAAAGAACCTGGACGGGGGTCGCGGAGGAGTACGAGGCCATGACGTCGAGGAAGCCAGCAGGACAGGTGGGAGCCGCGCTGGTAACCAGTGGCGACTAGGGTTTGCTGCTGCTTCCAGCCGTCGCAGTAGATCGTCGACCACCACACGGCCGCTCCG
Source organism: Triticum urartu (assembly GCF_003073215.2). Classification (NCBI taxonomy): domain Eukaryota; kingdom Viridiplantae; phylum Streptophyta; class Magnoliopsida; order Poales; family Poaceae; genus Triticum; species Triticum urartu. Next base: position 5,103 of record NW_024113775.1, read on the forward strand.
GTTCGACAAGGCCGACGTCGGGGTTCTGTTCCGTGCCAGATCTACGCGCGCCCAGGATGTCGTTGCCACTGCACCTAGTACGAGGGATGGGGGATGTGTGCCATTGGAGTGGAGGAAGCTTAGGAGATTCCGGGGAAGAGAGAAGGTGCATGTGGGGAGGTGGAGGAAGGAGGCATCGCAGGGACGGTGAGGGTGCGGAGGAGGGATAGTGGAGGGGATCGAGGATGAGGGATAAGATGAGGGGGCGGCGGCGAGGTGGAGAAAGAGATTGGGGAAGGGAGTGTTAGCCTGTTAGGGTTAGGTTTTATACAGGAATGGTTTGGGCGGGCTCAAGTGGGCTTTGGGCGGGCTCGGGTGGGTTTGCACGGCTAAATTAGAACATCGATGATGGTTTCCGAAAATGTCATGAGAAATCTGTCATGGATTAACAGGTTTTTTGTAGCCTGCGTCCGGAAACCCAACCTTCCACAGAATGGAGCCTGGCGTGCCTCGTGTCCGTCCAGGGTGCTCAGGATTCCCGAGGGCCATTGTGAGCTCGTCGTTCTCTCTGTCTGGAAAGAACGTCCCTTGCTGCGCTACTTCGATATAGTGCTGAAGCTTCCTGACTGGTATGTCCATTTGATCGTTCGTCCAAATGCACTTCAGTGTTACAGGGTCCAAGGTTCCGCCAGCCCCGAAGAACCAAGTCTGGCAACAGTCTGGCCAGTTAATTGTCTCTGGTTCGATCCCTTTATCAACCAGATCATTCTCAGTCTTGGCCCACTTAGGCCAGGCTACGAGGTAGCCACCTGACCCCGTGCGATGGTGAATCTTCTTCTTCGCAGCATTTTGCTTGTTTGTCGCCGACATCTTCTTACTCTTTTCCGATGTCTTGTGGGCCACAAATGCGGGCCAGTGATCTCTGATCTTCTCATATCTGCCCTTGAATTCTGGTGTCTCATTATTTTTGACAAACTTATTCAGCTCTTTCTTCCACCTCCTGAATAGTTCTGCCATCCTCTTAAGAGCAAAAGACTTGATTAATTTCTCTTTAACTGGGCTTCTCTGGATTATCCTCTGGCGGTAGGGTGAAATTTGACTTCAGCTCAGTCCAAAGATCATTTTTCTGCATATCATTGACATAAGACACCTCAGGGTCTTCTGTAGCCGGCTTAAACCATTGCTGGATGCTGATCGGGATCTTGTCCCTAACCAAAACCCCGCACTGAGCAACAAATGCGCTCTTTGTCCGGAGGGGTTCAATCGGTTGGCCGTCGGGCGCGATTGCTATGATCTCAAACTTTTCATCCGAGCTCAACTTTTTCTTCGGGCCTCGTCTCTTTACCGAAGTTGTGCTCGATCCGGAGGGCTAGAAAAAAGAACAAAGACTTAATTAATATGTGTACATACCAAAACAATGAATGCATCAATTAGCTAGTCAGCAGAAGCTTAACTAATATATATACCTGGCCGGACTCGGTTCGGTCACCGGAGACGTCATCACGGTCTCCTTCTTGCACCGGCATTGGGTCACCGGAGCCGTCCTCACGGTCTCCTTCTTGCACCGGCATTAGTCACCGGAGCCATCATAATCATAGCCAGCTGCTTCTCTAGGGTTTGGGATGGCCTCGACAACGCTTCAAGGATAAAAAAAGAAGAGGAAGAAGAAAAAAAAGAGGAGAAGAAAGAATAGAGGAGTAAGAACTCCTCTATTCTTTCTTCTCCTCTTTTTTTCTTCTTCTTCCTCTTTCTTTTTTTATCGGGAACGAGGGTCGTCGAGGGTCACCGAGCGGTAGAGGAAACCCTAAATAGCAAGTATCGTGGGTGTGAGATACATGTGGCCGTCGGTGTCGGACACTACATCCACGTCCCACAAGTGACGTGGGCGTCGAAGCCCGCGCCACTTGTGGGACGTGGATGTAGTGTCCGACACCGACGGTACATGTATCTCACACCGACGATACTTTCTATTTAGGGTTTCTCCTCTACCGCTCGGCGACCCTCGACGACCCTCGTTCCCGATAAAATAAAGAGGAAGAAGAAGAAAAAAAGAGGAGAAGAAAGAATAGAGGAGAAGAACTCCTCTATTCTTTCTTCTCCTCTTTTTTTTTCTTCTTCCTCTTCTTTTTTTATCCTCTTCTTCCTCTCATGTTCGAGAGGATCGCCGAGGGGTCGGGAGGTTGCCTAGTGTCAAAGGATTCAACAAAACCATGTCTTCATCATTAGGCGAAAGTAACAGGTGCATGATGGTACGAAGCTCTCCAAAGTTATTTTGGAACGGAGTCCCAGATAAGATAATTCACTTTTTGGTACAAAGTTCAGCAAGAACCTTCCAAATATCGTTATTTGGAAGGCCTTTGCTGAAATTCATACAAAAAGGCAAATTATCCTATCCGGGACACCATTCCAAAATAACTTTGGAGGACTTCGTCATGCCCTGGTTACTTCCGGCTAATGATGAAGCCATGGATTTCTTCAATACTTTGACACTAGGAAACCTCTCTCGACCCCTCGGCGATCCTCGACCCCTCGAACCCTCGACGACCCTGGAACCCTCGACCCCTAGACGACCCTGGAACCCTCGACCCTCGATCCCTCGACCCTATAGAACCCTCGAAGAAAGGAATAGCTAGAGGAGAAGATCGAAGAAAAAAAAGAAGAAAGGAATAGTGGAGAAGAAGAGAAAATAGAATATTCTATTTTCTCTTTCTCTCCACTATTCCTTTCTTCTTCTCCTCTTCTTTTCCTTCTTTTTTCTTCTTCTTATTTATTTCTCATCTTCTTTTCCTCTCCTCTTCTTCTTTCTTTCCTCTTCTTATTTTCTTCTTTCCTATCCTTCTTTTTCTAAAATTGTAACTTTTGCATATATAAAACTTTTCTAAAATTGTAACTTTCTATATATGAACAAAAAACTTTCTATGAACAAAAAAACATTTTTAACATATATATTTAGCAAATTCTAGCCACATACATCACATACACATATACATTATAGCCACATACACATATACATCACATATGAACAAAAAAAATAAACTAATAAAAATAAAAAAACATATTGCAACATATGAACAAAAACATATAGCCACATACATACACATACATTATATATATATGAAAAAAAATTAAATTAATAAAAAAAGTGGTGGCGCCGGCGGGGCAGAGGGGCATGGCGGCAGCGGTGGCGCCGGCGGGGCAGGGCAGGGCAGGGGCGCGGGAGCGAGGCAAGGCAGGGGCGCGAGGCAGGTGCTCACAGAGGGGTGGCGGAGCACGGTGGGCGGCGTCGGGGCGCGGGGACGATGGTGAGGTGGCGTTCGAGGGCGGCGGCGACGGCAAAGTTGAGCATCCTGACGGCGTCGGAGGCGGCGACGACGGTGAGGTGGACCAGCCTGACGGCGTCGGAGGCGGCGACGACGACGAGGTGGAGCAGCCTGACGGCTCGGCGGCGACGGCGACGAGGCAGAGCAGCGGGCGTCGGGCGGAGAAGAAAGGGGTGGATTTGGTCGAAAACTGCTAAGTGTTGTATATATAGCAAGAGCATTGGTCCCGGTTCGTGAAACCAACTAGGACTAATGCCACCTTTAGTCTCGGTTGGTGCCACCAACCAGGACCAAAGGCCAATTTTCAGCAGCCCAAAGGGCGGGAAGCGGCGGCCTTTGGTCCCGGTTGGTGGCACCAACGGGGACTAAAGGGGGCATTGGTCACGGTTCGTGGCACCAACGTGAACCAATGCCCCCCTTTAGTCCGGTTGGTGCCAACCGGGACCAAAGGCCTTGTGCTGCCCCGCGCCCAAATGTTTAGTCCCACCTCGCTAGTTGAGAGGGAGCCGCACCTGTTTATAAGGTGCGGTGCGCCTTCCCTCTCGAGCTCCTCTCTAAAGCAGGCTTTCGGGCCTAACCGTGCAATGTGTGCCTGTGGGCCTACTGGGCCTCCCGCGGGCCTGAATCCTGGCCCATGGTAGGGTTTCTAGTCGTATTCAGGCCGTGGGTGCCCAGTAGGTGGCACTTTTTTTGTTTTTTTGTTTTTTTTTGTTTCTACTTACAACAAAATACTTATTGTTGCTATATTTAATTTTTTTCCAGTTTTTTTGTTTTGTTTTCTGCATTATTTATTTTCTTTTGTTTTTTGCTTTATTTTTTAATTCTTTTTGCTTTTAGTTTTAGAAAAATTATAAACTTTCTGTTAGTGCCATTAGTTTTCAAATTTGAAAACACTTTTTTTGTTTTTTTGTTTTCTTTGTTGCTTTATTTATTTTATTTTGTTTCTACTTACAACAAAATACTTATTGTTGCTATTTTTTTCCAGTTTTTTGTTTTGTTTTCTGTATTATTTATTTTCTTTTGTTTTTTGCTTTATTTTTTAATTCTTTTTGCTTTTAGGTCAGCAAAATTATAAACTTTCTGTTGCTTTATTTATTTTATTTTGTTTCTACTTACAACAAAATACTTATTGTTGCTATTTTTTTCCAGTTTTTTTGTTTTGTTTTCTGCATTATTTATTTTCTTTTGTTTTTTGCTTTATTTTTTTATTCTTTTTGCTTTTAGTTTTAGAAAAATTATAAACTTTCTGTTAGTGCCATTATAAACTTTTTGCTTTTAAATTTGAATTCTTTGAAAATTGTTTGAATCACAAGTTTGTGATTAACTTACTAAAAAATGAGAATAGATGCGCTTATAGAGAAAATTCAACCTAAATTCCTAGTAAATTTCTATGAATTTCAGAGAAATTCACTATGAATTTAGGTTAAACTTTTCTCTATTAGGGCATCTATTTTCACTTTGAGAGGAGCTCAACAAGGCAGAGAGGGAAGGGCTTATAAACCGGTGTGAGCCCCCTTCGGTTGGCGAGGTGGGACTAAACTCTGCCCGCAACGAGGACCAACCCTTTAGTCCCGGTTTGTGGCACAAACCGGGACTAATGGTCATGGGCCAGGGGCCAGGAGCAAAATTATAAACTTCTGTTAGTGCCATTAGTTTTAGAAAGTTGAAAGTTGAAAGTTGGCATGGGCCAGGGACTAATGGTCATGGTATTACGAGGGCCGAACCATAAGACATGAAAGCATTTCAAATGAACTCTGAAAAAGTTGAAAGTTGGCATGGTATCATAATTTCACCCACATAGCATGTGCATGTACAAAACGGACAATGGTAGCATGTTCGTGTGTTACAAAGTTGGCATGGTATCATCATAATAGTTGCGGGAGAAAGTCTTCACTTTTTCTTCGCTTGTGTCATTTGCTTATTGCGCCGTAACCATGGATAATCTTCATTGTTTATCAGGATGCTTGGGTCAGCCTTGACATTGAAGGGAGGAATTTCATGAAACTTTTCATAATCTTCAGACATGTCTGTCTTGCCGTCCACTCCCAGGATGTCCCTTTTTCCTGAAAGAACTATGTGGCGCTTTGGCTCATCGTATGATGTATTCGCTTCCTTATCTTTTCTTTTTCTCGGTTTGGTAGACATGTCCTTCACATAGATAACCTGTGCCACATCATTGGCTAGGACGAACGGTTCGTCAGTGTACCCAAGATTTTTCAGATCCACTGTTGTCATTCCGTACTGTGGGTCTACCTGTACCCCGCCGCCTAACAGATTGACCCATTTGCACTTAAACAAAGGGACCTTAAAATCAGGTCCGTAGTCAAGTTCCCATATGTCCACTATGTAACCATAATATGTGTCCTTTCCGCTCTCGGTTGCTGCATCAAAGCGGACACCGCTGTTTTGGTTGGTGCTCTTTTGATCTTGGGCGATCGTGTAAAATGTATTCCCATTTATCTCGTATCCTTTGTAAGTCAATACAGTCAAAGATGGTCCCCTGGACAACAAGTACAACTCATCACAAACAGTGTTGTCACCTCTGAGACGTGTTTCCAACCAACTGCTGAAAGTCCTGATGTGTTCACATGTAATCCAGTCGTCGCACTGCTCCGGGTGTTTGGAGCGCAGAGTGCTCTGTGTAGTGTGCTTGAGACCAAGAATATCCGTCCCTGCATATTATTGAGTCTCTTTCAAGAGTGTCTTTTCCAGTCAGTCTCCCCTCATACCGCGATTTAGGGAGACCTATCTTCTTAAGGCCAGGAATGAAGTCAACACAAAACCCGATAACATCCTCTGTTTGATGGCCCATGGAGATGCTTCCTTCTGGCCTAGCGCGGTTACGGACATATTTCTTTAGGACTCCCATGAACCTCTCAAAGGGGAACATATTGTGTAGAAATACGGGCCCCAGGATGACAATCTCGTCGACTAGATGAACTAGGACGTGCGTCATGATATTGAAGAAGGATGGTGGGAACACCAGCTCGAAACTGACAAGACATTGCGCCACATCACTCCTTAGCCTTGGTACGATTTCTGGATCGATCATCTTTTGAGAGATTGCATTGAGGAATGCACATAGCTTCACAATGGCTAATCGGACGTTTTCCGGTAGAAGCCCCCTCAATGCAACCAGAAGCAGTTGCGTCATAATCACGTGGCAGTCATGAGACTTTAGGTTCTGAAACTTTTTCTCTGGCATATTTATTATTCCCTTTATATTTGACGAGAAGCCAGTCGTGACCTTCATACTGAGCAGGCATTCAAATAAGATTTCTTTCTCTTCTTTCGTAAGAGCGTAGCTGGTAGGACCTTTATACTGCTTCGGAGGCTTGCCGTCTTTTTCGTGCAAACGTTGCAGGTCCTCCCGTGCCTCAGGTGTATCTTTTGTCTTCCCATAACGCCCAAGAAGCCTAGCAGGTTCACGCAAAGGTTCTTCGTCACGTGCATCACGTCGATTGAGGAGCGGACCTCTAGGTCTTTCCAGTAGGGTAGGTCCCAAAATATAGATTTCTTCTTCCACATGGGTGCGTGTCCCTCAGCGTCATTCGGAACAGCTAGTCCACCGGGACCCTTTCCAAAGATTACGTAGTGTAAATCATTGACCATAGCAAGCACGTGATCACCGGTGCGCATGGCGGGCTTCTTCCGGTGATCTGCCTCGCCTTTGAAATGCTTGCCTTTCTTTCGACATTGATGGTTGGTCGGAAGAAATCGACGATGGCCCAGGTACACATTCTTCCTGCATTTGTCCAGGTATATACTTTCAGTGTCATCTAAACAGTGCGTGCATGCGTGGTATCCTAA
>NW_024113776.1:0-31368 GCF_003073215.2 Triticum urartu
TGGGTCGAGAAGGGAAATTTTGCTCCCATCCCATGCACCCTTCATACACCCTGCCTAACACCGATTCGTGCTTCATATGGTTGATGTTTCATGGAGTACTATAGCATCGTACTCTCCGTGCACTGTAGACCTAGTTCTCTTAACATTGATATCACCGTTCATTCTCGACCGGACAGTCAAAAAGCGGTACTATGTTACATTACTGTTCATATAGTTGACATACGCACATGATTTGTTGTCGTCATATCTTACTACGCTAGCAACAAGATTATGTAGTACTGACGTATGAACCACTGCACATGCCTAGTAGTAGGAGCACTATGTATGTTCAAGTGGCTGCTGTGTTTCGCACTCTTCCGTCGTAAGAGTGGAAATGCTTGCTGTAATCATTTTTTCTTCAAAAAACATTGGACACGCTCTACCGTCTGGATCCTCCTCGACGGTCGTCGGGAACCTTGCTACTCACTTTCGCCGATGTGTGGGACAGCCAGCATCGGGGTCCACCAGCCATGCACTAAATTACTCCATAGTAGAGTGCCCAACTGCACGATAGACTACCCCGATCGAAGCGCCACAGTAATGCCCAATGAGCTGTCAAATCACAAAACCCCCTCCTTTCCAGCAGTAAGTTGGACAGACGAAGCAACCATCATTTCACTCTTCTCTCTCAGCTTCCTCTCTTGCAGAAAACCCCCACTCGCTTCTCCCCCAACTTGTTCCTCATTTCTTCAAGAAAACCCCGACCTGCTTCTGCCATTGTTCTTCTCTCCCAAAGAAGGAAAGGTGAGCGCATCAATGGTGTTGATTCTGGCCAAGGCCCGGTCTTGCAATCCCGAGACTGATCCTATAACCCCCTCTCTGTTCTTCTTTTGGGTTTGGGATTATGGTTTATTTTCTTTTATTTCTATTTGACAGTTTCTTGATGGATGCTGGAGCACCGTCCAAAGTGATGTCTACGGCTCTGGCCCAAACCGTCGAGGCTCATGGTACGAAGAAGCACAAGCACCCCGCAGAGACTACCGCAGACAAGCTCAAAGCCATCGCCCTGTCGAAGCCCCCCTCTCCAGGATCCCTCATTAAGAAAGTCCAGGTAATATATCTTCTTGATGATCTTTTTCTCGATCTTGATCGTGTTTTTTCATCTAACACGCAGTACTAGTACTAGTAGTACAACTTTTGGGTTATCTTGCATGTGATTTTTGTGTGCGAAATGACGGTTCTAAATTCCTCTTTTGACCAAAACATGCGAGAGGCTGACACTGATTTCTTATAGATTACTCTCAACTACTTTATGAACACAAATGCTACCTTTGAAGATGGTATTTTACCTCAGTAACTTGTGTTATGGATATTGCAAGTAATCCCTCCGCTCTCATGCTTTTGAAGACATGTTCTAGTGTCTTTATTCACTCATTTATGTGCGTATATGTTGTCATATATGGAGTAAAATATCAAAAATTATCTTATATTTCTGAACAGAGGTAGTAATAAAATATCTGGTTTCTGTTTGAATTAGAACCAGGTCCGCGGTGGAGATGAAGTTCTCAAAGTAATGTCGTGTGAACTAGAGGACCTGAGGATGAGTTCTACTGCTAAACTATCCAGCTACTGTGTCCTTGTCGCCACGTGTCCTAAACTAGTGTTTTCCTGTAGCATTGTTGTCAGGCGTGTTCTCGAGGCTATACTTGACCACAATAATTTCCTGGATGTACCTTCGATTATGAAAGGTGTGGTTCTTGTAAAGCTTCACGACAAATCTGATGCGGCCTGTCTTCATCGTCATGTTTATGAGTGGAAAGACCACTCTATTAGGTTCTCCAAGGTTGACGAGATGGTGATGGTGCCAGTAGACATCTCTCATGAAGTCCATGGCCTAGTCAGTTATGCGGGGTTCATCCCATAGGTCGGTGGCAAGAAATAGTTTGCAGAGTTTAATTAGTGCAACTTTGCTTGTCTATAGTAAGTACTATTGTTCATTACTTGATTTGTGTTTGTGAACACTGTATTGTTTAGTACTGCCGCTTTTGGTGTGTGGTGAGTCCTGAGAATAGTCTATATTAATGTCTGTCCACTCAATTCAGTCTGTATATTTTGAAGTATCCAGATCATCTTTTTGTGAGGACGGTTTATCAATTATGGTTACACTCCAATATCTGTATACATTGCAGGGTTTATCGCACCCACCAGGATTTCCAGTCCCATGGATGTTCGGTCCATACGTTTTGTCACGACCTTTGGACTGTCCTGCTTGTGGGAGTAGGCAGGGGCCCTACATGCCACGCGTAGTTGGACGATCAATCTTATATTTAGTACTTCAACATAGTGATTTCCTGGTAAGGATTCACTCGTGTCACATCAAGTAAATCTTATTAATTTAGTGTCATGTTTTCTTTCCTTTGCTGCAATTTCACGATGCAGGTTTTTCCATGTGACATTCTTCACAGAATAAACCATTTGGTTTACTCTATGATGGATATATTTGCAGGTTTCACTTCTTATGTCGTGTCAGTAACGAAGGCACTGTCCATCACTTATATTACTGGAAAAAATTGGATCAGTCTGTTGTCTGAGTACAAGCTGAATCCCTATGATGAACTACTGTTCGGTTTAACAAACACGCCACAATTAGTCCTTCTCGCGTTTAAAAGAAATGAAGAAAAAGACTGGATCACGGTCACGGAGCCTACACAAGTTAGAAAGCTGATCATAGCAGACCAGACACGATTGCCGCTGTCTCGCACATCGGTACCACCTCCAGCAACAGATCAAGCACTGATAGTTGCTCTAGCACTGACAGCGGTAGTAGCTCGGTCTGATCCAGCTGAGGATTGGGCACCGACCGCATCAGCGGATCAGGACGATCTACCGGAGGATCGGGCATCGACACCGGCACCAGCTCTACAAGATCACCATCTTCGGCAGCAGCAGCGGCACTACTAGTTGCACTGGCACGGGCACCAGCAACGGCTTCGGCACTGCACCAACACTTCCCTTGCATCTGCTCCAGCCCGTGTAGCGGCCAACGGAACCAAGCAGTTGCACCGGATACAGACTGGGCTGCAGTTCGCACTTCATATACCAAAGTCCTTACAAAAACCGACATGTCCACCTTCTTGGTAAGCATTGGCCGCCCAAGTGCTTCGTTCTTTTTTCTTTCCATGTTGTTTCACATGATTCACTGTGTTGATCTAACTTTTGGGTATGTCTTCTTGTTTGCAAACAGAGAATTCCTAGAGCAACGAGGGAGTCGTTCAACAATCCGGGCGACCGCGGCCAAGTTTCTCTTACCATGCGCAGCCTTGGTGTGAATGAACCTGCTCAATATACCGTAAGTACAAAGGATGGTCGCATGATGATTGATGCTAAAGGATGGTCAAGGTTCAAATCTAAATCATATCTTGCGGTAGGGGATGATGTCAAAATCGAACTTTCTCGGCAAGGAGAGCTGGTCCAAATCAACTTTGAAATTCTTCAGTAGCAGCACGCAACTGCCGAACTGATCTATCCTCCGAGAGATTTTGATGTAATAATCTGGCATGGTGAAACAAGTGTCCTGTGTGTATAAGTAGTACGACAGTATTATTTATCACATGGTATATCGTTGATAGAATTGCAACTCTGATTGCTGGTTAGGAACTGTCGTTCGATTTCATTCCAACAGTGTCGTGCTTTATTCAATTTTGTGTATTCGCCTTGCGACAGCATCTAAAACCACGCCGTACCGATCGCTTGCAATATGAAAAGCGCTGAGGTAGAACACATGGGCCCCCAAACATGCAGGCCCACCGGCCTGTGGCCCAAAGTCCAGAACCATGAGCCTGTCTGAGTATATTCTCAACTGAAGTCCCCATAATGCCTGTGCGTTGCACATAACATCAAGATGTATTTTATGAGTATTTTATCTTGTGAGAAGAAGGAATAAATGAGGGAAGGCCTTATTTGCAAGTGTGGAGAGGTGTGTGTGTACTTTTTTGCAAAATTGCCATAGTTTCCTTCCTATCCATTAGATATAAATCGGGCGGCCTATATTGCAGGATTACAGGCACACCATCATCACCAACTCGTCTATACTGTGTTAAAAAACTCTATTTTTATAATTAATATATTTATATATTCCTCTTGATTTTTCTTATGTACAAAGTTGTGATATAAAAGATTTTTATATTTCTTTACAGAGGGAGTATCTCTCTGTCAAAAATATATTTTGTGTAAAGTAGTTGCTGTCTTTCTACTTCCTTTTCGCTGATATGTGGGGCATCCAGCAACGGGATCCACATGCCATATGCACCAAATTAGAGTGCACAACTGCACGGTAGACACACCCCGGTCGTAGCGCCGCAGTAATGCCCAATGAGCCGTCAAATCACAAAAAAAAACCCACCTTTCTAGCTTTAGCAGCAAGTTGGACGGACGAAGCGGCAATATTTCACAGGGCCTGAATCCCCTTATCCCCCGTCTGCTTGTTCAGAGAAAACTCCCGCTCGGCGATTTCATAGGGTTCTCATGGAGAACCTGGTACGAAATCTTCATCCATCCCCGATAAATCCAAGTCCCTTGGTCGCGGGTAATCCTAGGATGGCAGCCGCGTCGTTGATGCATTTTCTTCCTACTGAATCTAGTGTGTTTCATTTGTAGTGCCCAAAGTGCGAGGACCCTACAGGTTTCTGCGCCCCTTGGCGAGATGTCACACTTGTTCCTTCTCATCCTAACACAGGATTTTAAAATGCGCACAGTATGTTCTTAGAATCCTCTTTTCTATCCAGAAGGGTAGGGTTTTTTGAACATGTGTCGACTAATTTGGAAATTTGGATTGCTATATTTGGATAAAAGGTACTGGTACCATGGTCAACATTGATGTGAAGGAGGAAATTATTTATATATTTGGATAGGGAATACATTGTGTTCTCATATTACTTTCCTTGCAGTGCATTCCTTGCTCTTCCAGAACACATGTACTTAAGATGATCAGCCTTGCCATAACTGAATACATCAGTTTAATGGTAACAGTGAAGACAAGCCATGGAAATAAGTTCTGGTTGGGTTCATGAACCAAGAAGAACACTGCTTTTTTTGGCCGAACTTGGATAAACTTTCACAAGTGTTACGGACGAAAGTTGGCGCATGAATGTTGATGGAAATAGCAGAACCTGGTCTCATCTTCACTGCGATCTTCCACCCCATCGTTCCAATTGTTCATCCATGTTAGTTTTGTATCTGGTTCTTGCTTGTTGCCTCGATTACTTCTTAATCCACCTATTCTGTCTAACTAATCACAATTTAACTTTAGAAGTAGCAACGAATCTCTCACGAAGATGCTACTTCTAACTAATATTTTCTTATAATTGGTGGCACGTGTAGTTTTCATAGTTAAGCAGGCTACTCATTTGTTATTCTATAAGAACTCGACTGTTACTAATGGCACTGAAGTTGACTGGGACGACATCCACAAGTTCCTACACTTTATTGATCGTCTTGAGGTCCTTGTGGGGCGTTTCAATGGTGGAAGGCCTACTTGGATATGTGTGCCACTGCTGCACTCATTGAACAGGTCCAACTAGTGTCGAGAAACATATGGTACGAGCTGTTTTTCTATTATATATGTGTTCATAAACTCTTGCTTATACACAGTTTTATAGCTGTGATCTCCTTGAAATAGAAACTGCCCAGTTCTATCGTTCCTATACAGATGCTTGACCATGGTCGGGTCAGACTTGCGCTTGGTCACACATGATGTTTATGTCAACCTACTCCATTCCCCTTGGAGGTGAAAAGATACTTATTCATGGGTGGTCTCAAATAATGAGGGCCCGTCCATCTTGGAGAATAGGATAGAAGATTATGTTCCTTGCTTTTCCATGGCTCTAAAGCGAATATATTGCTTATTGACCACATTGCGAGATGGATCCGCCTTTCAGAAGGTTGTGGATGCACGTGGTGGCGCCTGGGCCTTGTCCTGGGGCTTAGCGGCCTCACCCTTGGTTAATAGAAAAGTAGCACTGTTCGAGGCGTGTTTTGTACGGTTGAACCTATATAAGTACTCATACTGCTTTCAGCTATGGTTGTTAAGTGCCCCTGCTAGTTTCAGTTAAGGTTTATAAGTACTCCTGCTGCTTTTACAGTCTGTCGCGTTTCTTCAGTCCTGTCTTCCTCCAGTCACCAAATACCAAACCAGCGCCTGCGGGGCCGCCTGCTTCCGCCTCCCCATGGCTGGCTGCGCCTCAGCGCACGCATCGCCATCCCACCATCTCCTAAATCGTTTAACGCCGATGTTTGAGGCCTCGTTGTCATCCTCCGCGCACTTTGGTGCGCTACCGCGGAGCCGCCCTCTTGCGTTGTCAATGGTCAACAAACAATAGCAGGAATCGGCAGACTATACGTTGGAGAGGATGACAGTAGGGCCCACCATGTCCATTGGCCGGACGCAAGGAAGTTCCTCATTTTTTGTTATATATATACTCCATTGTGAGCGTATGGAAAAAGAAAATGCTTCCTCCTAGTGGTTTCCTGACATCTGGGACCCACAACATTGTCAGTGTATATAGTCAATAGACAAGAGAACAACACCACAAGATAGACTGACACCTGGGACATAGCTGCTCAAGCAACTTTTTTTGTTATTGTTGAGATGGAGCAGGGTTTCAACTGGGTGTGGCCCGTCTAGCCCAGGCTTATATTTTATGTTCACCATATGACCAGCCCAGCTATTTTTTCTTTGTGAAAATGAGCCCAGTTTATTTTTTCTGAAGAATACCCAATCCAGGCCTACTTATTTTTCTACACCCTGATGGGCTGCAACTCTTTCAAGACGCCTGCAAATCTTGAAAGTAATATGAAATGGGTTGTAAATATAAAAACAGATAACAAATTGGCAATTACTTTATAATTTCTGAATTTTTTCACATTTTCAGATTCCTATTTCACCGGGCTTTAACCTAATTTAAATATATCTTCAAAGTACTTTAAATGTGGCTCGACATTCGGTATTAAAAATAGTTTGGAACCCACAGAAATATCTGAAATTTCGTTTAAATTTTTAACCCTGCCCTTGCCAACGAAAGAAAAAAATGGACTGCAATAAATTGCATAAGAAGTTGCAATGAGCTATATATAAATTATTAAAAAAAAATAGGGAATGGTCTGACTTGTGGGCCTATTAAGTTGACGCTATGCAAGATTTTATTACTTATTATAATACGTCAACAAACAATTATAGCAGACTTAACCATTGGATGTCAATCCAATGGCCGTCGTGTTTCTTCAATCTCGTATCTTCTTGCTCTAGCCGCCAAATCCAGCGCCGGCGGGACCGCCTTCTCCCGCCTCCCGTGGTCGGTTGTGCTGCCGCAAAGGCCTCACACCCCCTATACTCACACCACTGGCTAGGCCATCCCTCTACTCACCCACATCCCTCCACTGTTGTGGCTTCGCCGCCTCCGGGTCATTCCCTTCCTGGGTCTCGTCATCGTCCATCGTGCTGGTGTTCTCGGCACGACGTGGTCAACATTGTCAACAAACGATAACATCGGCAAAGGCATGTACATGGAGAGGCTGATACTTGTGGGCCTACTAAGTTGAGGCGGGCGGAGGGCTTTGTCAACCTAGTCAATAAACGATTCTATCACCAGTGACTGTTGGATTGTTAACATCCAACGGTCGTCCTGCTTCTTCAACCTATGATATTCTTGCTCTTACGTCCAAACCACCACGTACTCTTGCCTCCCGTGGCTGGCTGTGCTGGCGCGGAGGCCTCACCGCCCCCTACTACTCCCGCCGCTGGCCAGGCCATCCCTCCACTCACCCACACCCCCTTGTTATTCTACGGCGACGGCAGGCTCACACCGCAGCCGAACCGGTGAACCCTGGTACTCATGTCCACGTGGGCTTCCACTGCCACATCTTCCCCGGCTCTGTGCATCCCCTTCCTAGGCCTCGCCGTCATCCACCGCCATGTTTCTCTCGGCGTGGCGTGGTCAACGTGGTCAAGGAACGGCTTCCATCGGAAGAGTACTGTAAGTGGAGAGGCTGACAGTTGGGTCCACGGCCGCAGCAAGGAAGTGCCTCCTTATTACGCGGAAAAACAATTATTCCTCCACCAGACAGCAGGGACCCATCGGACGGGCCACCGTATTTCGTGAAAAAAATTCCCCCCTGACTGCTGGGACCCACCAGCTATATCTTTGCACGCAAGGAAGTGCGTCCATATTATGGGCAAAAAAATGATTCAACCCCTGACTGCCGGGACCCACCAGCTACATCTTCGCACGCAAGGAAGTGCCTAACAGTCGGGACCCAGCTGGTCAAAGCATACATAGTATTGTCATTCTGGTCGCGGACGTGTACGTACATACTGATCGATTGGTTTCCCTGCAAGTATGAACCGTGGCCGAGTAAGTAGCGGCATGTGTGGTGTTGTAGAGCACCCGCCATAGCAGTTCATGCAGTCCTGTCTAAGTCCGGTACATGTACGTACAGCCACAGGGTAAAAAATATGGCCACGTATGTACATACAGGCGGGGTCTCGAGCGCGTACTTGCGGACGGCCAGGGCTTGTGTACATGGAGAGGCAACGGACGGGAGCAACGACATCCTGTTCATCGGGCAGCAAACCGACTCGGTTGGAATGGAGAAACAGCGTCGTGTTCATCGAGAGGTAATGGAATGCGTGCTGTTCATCGGGAGCCAACCAGCTTGGACGGAACAACCGATGGAAACGAGGCCTGGCGTACCGCAGAACGGAGGAAAGGGCCTTGTGTTCGACCGGCTGCGGTCGAAACGGGATCCTGTTCATCGAGAGGGGTCTGGCATACCGCAAAACGGACGAAATAGACCTCCTATGATCGAAATGGGGTCCTGTCGATCGGGAGGGGTGTGGCGTACCACAAAACAGAGGAAACGGACCTCCTATAGTCGAAACGGGGTCCTTTTTATCGGGAGGGGTGTGGCGTATCGCAAAATGGAGGAAACAGACTTGTGTTGGAGCGCTACGGTCGACCCGGGGATCCTGTTCATCGGGAGGGGTGTGGCATACCGCAAAACGGGACTCCATGGGATACTGTTCATCTCCACCATCGACTGCCTCCACGGGCTACTGTTCATCCACTGTTGACCTCCTCCAGCCTCCACATGCGACTGTTCATCCAAGGGCTCCTGTTTATCCAGCCTTCCCCGCACGCTCCTCCGCCGGCTACTATTCAACTAGCCCTCTCCATGGGGGTCCTGTTAAACCACCCCTCCACGAGCTACTGTTCATCCAGCCCTCCACCGGCTACTATTCAACCAGCCCTCCATAGGGTCCTATTAATCCAACCCTCCATGGGGTCCTATTCATCCAGCCGCCACGGGGTCCTGTTCATCCACCGGCTCGATCGATCGGGGTACTGTTCATCCAGCGGCAACAGCCTCTACTACCACGGGGTCCTATTCATCCAACCCCCCACCGGGAACTGTTCATCCAACCCCCCCAACAACGCTCACTGTTCATCCAGAGGCAGCATCAATCGGCTTCAGTTAGCAGCAGTAGTGAAGGAATCACTCGGGTTTAGTTAGCAGCAAGGGATCAATTGATTGCTCGGGTTTAGTAACATGTAGCCTGCAATGCAATCGCTCGGGTTCAGTTAGAGCCCAACGCCTCGCTCGGGTTCAGTTAGAGCCCAACGCCTCGCACACACTCGCGTACATGTACGAGATAAACGTGCATTGCTCGGCCCCCGACCAACCACCGTAACCGGGAACTCCTCTATATTTTCCTCGCCCTCGCTTCTACCATGGTTTTTTCCATCATGGACGGCCCAAAGAATTTCAAGCAGCTACATCTTCGGCCCGCCCAGGACGAAAAGCGCATTTTCTGTCATGATTTTTTGTCATAGAAGTAGGACCCCACCACATCTATGATGATATCAGGTTTTGCCACAATTATCGTCATAGAAGTGTCATAAGCATGACAGAAAAAAATTCGTTCGACCCAAAATGTCACGGATGTGTCTTTTTTTGCAATTTTATTTAAAACAGTTTGGAATTTAGTTAACTTAAAAGGAAACTAATATATCAATTTGGCCCTGGCTTTAATTGTTTTAGGGCATTTGAATATATTATAAAATGTTGGTTTCTTTTTGTTAAATAGTTATTGAATATATGTAACATTTGAACAATCCTAATTCACTGTTTTACGAAACTATATTTGACTTGATTTTAAATTTGTATTTGAATCGGTTTCGAATCAATGCGAGTTTATCAACAATAACCGAGGTGATGTGGCATCATTAGCAGAGGTTCACTGAGTTTAATTATCTGGGCATTAGAAATACAACCCAAAAAGAATCCTCCTTGATGGTGAAATTAATTAACCTCTCCTGATGGAGGTCAAAGTGATGCATGCATCGACGATGGCCTCGTGGGCCCATAGATGGAAGTGTCACACGTGAGTGTCCTAGGATAACCACCGCCTGCATGCATGTGGCCCAAAGAGGTGTTGTGTGATGTTTGAATAGCCAATTTCACAACTTTGATGTGGCATGTGCCTCGGAAACCGAAAAGTCCCGACACTGAGTGAGGTGTACATGTTTACGGACCTGTACGTATAGTATATATGCTAGTTCCCTCCCACGTCTTCGACATGTACTATATATATACTCCCACCATAACACAAACAAAAAAGATTCTACCATGTTGGTCAAATTAATCTCACTGCCGGCTATTCGTCAAAGTGATGGTCGACGACCTTGCGGGCCCACACAAAGCGTAACACCCGAGTATCGAGTGTCGTGTAGACAATCATCGACTGCATGTGGCCAAAACATGTATGTATGAAAGGGTTGTGTAATGTTTTAAATAAAAAATTCATGACTCTGATGTGGCACCTGCCTTACAAAACGGCCAACCCACATGGTGGCTCACGACTCGTAGTGTATTGCGAGCCACCCGCCACCTCCAGACGCACGCACGCACACACACACATACACACACACACACCGCGAATCCACCGCAACTATGATGCATGTTAAATTATCCCGCGGTGAACATATGTTACCAAAGGAGGGATGTTTCAATTTTGGAAAAAAGATATCATTAAGATGTTTTAGTACATTGATTGATTTTCTAGGGGTATAATGTGCAAAAATCAAATTTGATCTACATGCACACGTGATAGTGCACCTAAATGGATTGCAAAAACACATGTGTCTCACTGGGTGCATGTTTACTCCCCGTGCAAGAAATTTCAAACATTTAGAATCTTGATTTTTAAATTCTAGTGCATCCAAAACTTATTTGAAATTCATGAGACTTATCGTGTTGTCATATGGACACCAATACAAAGTGGCATTGTACTTTTTTTGGTCAAATTTGAGACCAGTTTTGATGTGTTCTTTATCTTCTTACAAACGGGAGATTATTATGAATTGGGAAGCAATATCCCAAACGGATTATTTATTCGAACCGTGAGCGTTAGACCAACAATGGACACGTGACAAGCTTCGGTTAAGCAATAAAGTGGCAGCATTAATCATCCAAATAGAAAAACAATATATGTGTCATCACGCGACCCGTGTGCCATGCGAGCAGGCATGAGTTGACGGGACGCATACGAGCAGTCCGCAATGCAGGCAGACCAGGAGGCATGCGTGCATGCGTGTAAATTGACGGGAGGCATCCTCGATGCGCAGTGTCATTGGGAGGCGTGCGAGTAGCTGTGTGAAATGACGGTGGGCATGGTAGCAAACCGGTGCACAGGCTCACCGGGAGGCGAGCCAGCGGTTTGACCGCTGCCCGCCTCTCTCGCACTACTCTGTATTAATGGCGCGCCCGAGCGGCCGCACCACCCATCCTCGCGACACACACAATCATCTCTCTCCGCTTGCATCCTCGATGCCGCTCTCAGTCCTCAAAGCCGTCTGTGTATGAGGATGCCACCGAAGCACCCCATCAGAGGGAGTGGCGACGCCGGGGCTGCTGAAGCACCGGAGCACAGCATGGAGATGGAGACAGAGCTTGCCATCACCACCAGCAAGGTATCACTCCACCCTGGCGCTATCGATGCCCTCGAGCTTCCACAGCCGGAAGCGGAGGTCCACACCGACTCCGGTGATGACTCGGGCGACGATCTCGATGATGACTCTGACAACCACTCCGACGATGACTCCGATGACGACGGACAACTGGTTAGTCATCTATACCCATTTATGTGTCAAATAGATCCTAGGGTTTCTCTGCTTACTCCTGGCTCCCCCTTTTTGGAATAGAAATCATATGGTTATATTCTCCCAATCCATGAAATCTGAATAAGTTTTCTTAGATCCATGTAGTGTATTAATTGTTTGAATGGTACAAGTGATAAGTGATTAGTTGTTTCATATGTGCAAATGATTTCTGCAAGTAATCCGACTAGGGTTAGTTTTCGTGCTAATAATTCCTAGCCAGGACTTAACAATTGATTTTGAATGACCTACATATATGCCTGTGCCATTATTTTGTTCAAGATAATTTTGCACATAGACGATTGTGCTTAAAATTCGAACCATAATATCTGGATATGTATAAAAAATAGCCATAAATTCCTAATCCTACTTCACGTCATGTAAACATTGATTTGATGCCAAATTTTGGCAGGTGACCAATGTTCGCTAGAGATTAGTTTGTAAATAGTAATTTGGCGCCACATTTTTTTACTATTTGTATAGGTTCTGTCTGACGATGTGGACAGCGAGGATGAAGATGGCCAGAGGAGGTACATGAGGCAAATCCTGAGGGAGCTTTATGAGGGAATGCATAATAGGCGTATTAGGACCTGGAACGGTGGCTATCGATGCCCATTTTGCAACCACAAGCTTCATGAGGCGTATCAAAGTGTGCTGGTGCATGCAAGAGGACGGGCCCTTGGCTCCTTCAAGCAGAAGTATTCTCGCATGGGTGGCGCACGACGCGTACGCCGAGTACCTAGAGAAGCTTCAGGATCATGCTGGCAGATGAGATGAGATGTGGGATCGAACTATGTATGGCTATGTAGTGTCTTAATGATGATTGAACTATGTACTTATGGTTGAACTGCTTATTATCTATATCTGAGTATGTTTAATCTATGTTTACTTATGTCTAAATGTGGGATATGGATGCAATCAGTTCGGTTATGGAATCCACCTCCGTCCTAGTTTATTGGTCCCCTTTGTAATTTGTGTTAAATTTTGACCAAAGATTCAACTGACAAAATGTTAGTGCAGGTCAGAAAAAAGTATATCGTACGATGCGTATTTGAACATAGTGTTCAATGATATAATTTTTGGTGACATGCATAAACATTTGTTAGTTCAATATTTGGTCAAAACTTGGTACAAATACAAAGGGGGCCAATACACCAGGACGAAGGTAGTACGTCAATCACACACGGTTGCCAAAATTGGAACCGTGTGCAATGACTTTCATTTAGGTTGTTATGTTCTCTAGCAAACCATTGCCTCTGAAACTCTTTGTGGGACAGAAAACCCTCACCACCCAATTCAAAAAAGAAAAAAGAAAACCCTCACCATCCCCACGTCACAAAAACCCTCACCCCCCCGCCACCCCCTCCGGTCCCCATTCACACCTTCACAAGCTCCTCCGGGTCTATGCATGGCACCACCTATAGCAGCGACAACCACTTATATTGCCACCTGCCGCCGCCAGGCTGCCAGCAAACCCCACCACATTTCACCACTTTCACTTGTCGCCGCCTATTGCCATCGACTTTCTTAATGTTGTTCGTGGTTGACCCAGCTCCACCAGGTTGGGGAATCTGCCGTACTTAGGGTTTGTTCTCATGGACAACAAGGTAACTAATTTAATGAGATATTATCTCATCTCTTATCCCAGTTCATCTGTCTCCTTTAATCACCCGGCCAAAATCGTTGTGAACTCATTTTTATTCGAGCTGATTTGAGGTTTTCTTTCATTCACAGAGTGTACAGTGCGCGGATACATCAGGACTTTGCGGCCTCGGCCAGACATCCATGGTGTTCCATCTCACCGTACCACATACTGGAGATGCGCGCGGTATGTTCGAACTGACCCTAAATAGGTTGGCATGGCCTACTTTCCTGAACATATACTAAATATTGCTACATTTGCATAAAAGGTGCCACATGCACCATATACATCAAAGGGGATTTTTTTTCCTTTTCTTTCTATATTAGGCAAATTAATGATGTATTTTTCTTTCAGTTAGTCTCATATTTCCATGACATCATGTTTACCCTTTTTGTTTAATTATAGATTTTTGTCCTTCGATTTCAACTATTTTACAGTTCTTTCAATTTGGTCCCATATTTGCATGTTACCTTATTTTCTTTAACAATCCTACCATTTTCTGCAGTGCATCCCTTGCTATGCAACTGAATCTGTAGTGCACAATATTTCCCTTCACATAAATCAAGAATGCAGGGATGTCATACTGAACACAAACCATGGATTTACAATCGTTGCTACTTTAAGACTTGGTGAGTGTGGTGACTCCTATTTTTGCACTGGCCTTTGGAAAGAAATTTCTAAGTTTTATGTACTGAATGCTGGCACTAAAATTGCACCACACATAAAAGAGCCTGGTCATGAGATATATGCTAACTTCGCCGACGATATCATCTGTCCAAACTTTGTTCGAAGTAAGTTTTCTTTTCAAGTATCTGCATGTTGAATTACCCAGCAATACCAAATGAATTGTGTAGTATTTAAGCAACCAATTGTTATTCATTTGCTTACTATATTCCTACCTACTAACTTCTAGTTACCAATACACTTTTCTATTGCCCTGTTTAAAAAAATATTCCCTGTATTCTGTAGCGACCCGACCTCAAACGGTCAAGTCTCTGTGCTTCAGTGTCATCCCTGGATCGGTAATGCTGACACACACAGTACTCGAAGGATTCATAACAAAGTAGCAATCACACACTTATTACATCGAATGTCTCACAAGAGAACTTATTACAATAATATGGCTTAAGGCCATCTAATATGATAACAGTGGAAGGCTTGGAAGATAAAGTGAGTCCATCAACTCCAATGACATAGCTGAGCTGCACGGCAACGACCTAACGAACCTTACTCCTCGTCTGAAAAGTCTGCAACACAATACGTTGCAGCCCGAAACGGGTCAGCACATGGAATATGCTGGCAAAGTGACAAAGTAGAGCAAGAACATAATAATGCTATCACTACATGCATATTTGGCTGGTGGAAAGCTCTATGGTTATAGTTTTTGCGAAAAGCCAATTTAAATTTTTCCGTACAACAAAGGAATAGATTTTATTTAACTATCATGGTAGTTGAAACATCATTGAGAAGGTTCCTCCAACTCAATCCCAATTAAAAGTAATTATCAACCCAACAACATTAATTTAGAGTGATGATATACATATGATAATCCAAGTACTAGATACTCAAGAATTGTCCATAACCGGGGACACGGCTAAACATGATTAGATTGTACACTCTACAGAGGTTAGTGCACTCTTCCCCAGAAGACCCGATCTCCTCCGTTGGATTTCTTGCACTACAGGGTGTTTGAGAAATGGATGACCGAGACACAGTCTTTCAAAAAAATTTACTCTTTACTCCGGGCAGACCATACCAACCTACATCCCTGTACCTGCTGATCTACATCTTCAAGAGCTCATGTGACTTACTCAGCTATGCTAGAGCCCATAATAGCATGTGGATGCACACAAAAGTTTCTAGCATGAAATATCTCAGTTCCCTTTGAGCCTGGGTGGAGGACCTTAGGATTATCACACGGGTACTCCAGGATATCCTAGGACAACACTAGATTCTCCAGGTGCCCGACAAACAATCCACCTAGATGTGTATTCAAGTTTCCACCTTAAGTTGAACCATTAATTAACAATCTCACATCTGTCATGGATTTCAGTCACCCAAACCACGTCTAAGAGCATAGCATAGCAATGTAAGCAATACGTAGAAGTAACTCCCAAGGGTTTGATAATAACAGGGCAATAGGTTCTACCTCATTAACTACTTCCCAACCCACATATTAATCACATCCTAATCATAGAATGTTTGAGGATTGGAGCTAATGCATAAAAACTGGGTGATAAAGGGGTATGATCAAAGTGTTACTTGCCTTGCTGATGATCCGCAAAACCTAAAGATTCGAAGTAGCACGCTTCGCACTCCGGGTGTTCTATCACAAACAAGCAATAGCATACATAAGCAATCAAGTAAATAAGCATAGATAAAACTCAAATAAGAAGGTCTAACCAGAAAGTTCAACTTAAGAACTCCGATTTGCATAACTTACTCAACTATGCTAGAGCCCATATTAGCTTGTGGCTGCACACGGAAGTTTCTAGCATGAATCATCTCAGTTCCCTTTGAGCCTGGGTGGCGGTCCATAGGAAGATCACATGGGTACTCCGGGATTTCCAAAAATACAGGCAACACTGGGTACTCCAAGTGCCTCAATCCACCCAGATGTAAGTTTAAGTTACCACCTTAAGTTGAACCATTAATTAACAATCTCACATCTTTCATGGATTTCACTCACCCAAACCACGTCTACGAGCATTGCATAGCAGTATAAGAAAAGCGTAGAAGTAACTCCCAAGGGTTTGAATGTAACAGGGTAATAGGTTCTACCTCATCAACTACTTCCCAACCCACAAGTTAATGTCATCCTAATCATGCAATGTTTGAGGATTGGAACTAATGCATAAAAACTGGGTGGTAAAGGGATATGATCAAAGTGTTACTTGCCTTGCTGACGATCCGCGTAACCTAGAGACTCCAAATAACAAGGTTCGCACTCCGGGAATTCAATCGCAAACAAACAATAGCATACATAAGCAACTAACAAGAAACACGGGTAAAACCCAAATAAGAAGGTCTAACAGGAAATTTCAACTTAAGAACTCTGGTTTGCAAACAGAATCAAATCAATCGGAGCCACGAAACTCAAACGGCGAAAGAAACAAGATCCGTTTACTAATCTGGACCTAGGTCAAATTTTACAGTACCAAAATCTTGTTCAAGTTGGTTAAGCAGAAAGAGGGTCTCGAGACGAAGATCTAGGTGCTTGAATCGCCTGATTCTGACTAACAAGTGAAAAGAAAAACTAAAACGAAAACCGGATCAAAAATCGCGATTAGAAATAATCGCGGATTAATCTGATAAAAAGAAAATGGACGAACAGAGTAATGAACGAGCGTTCATTAGCTGTGGCTAACAGGCATAAACCGTTCATTAAAACGAACGTATGGACGAACGCCAGCAAAAGTAGAAGAACCGGAAAAAACCGGCAAACCGATCTAAAAAACGAAGTAGGTTTCTAAAAAAACCGAACGGTTTTAAAAAAACCGGCGGCTCGGATCGGCGCGGTACGTCAGCGAGGCGGCTCCGGCGAGGTGGGATTGGGCGGCGGGGCGGCGGCTCGCGGGGC
The DNA here is from genome assembly GCF_003073215.2 of Triticum urartu. Taxonomy (NCBI): domain Eukaryota; kingdom Viridiplantae; phylum Streptophyta; class Magnoliopsida; order Poales; family Poaceae; genus Triticum; species Triticum urartu. The sequence goes on from NW_024113776.1 coordinate 17,414, forward strand.
GGCAAGGCGGCGGCTCGCGGGGCGGCAAGGCGGCGGCGCGAAGCTGCAGCGGCGCGGGCGGCGGCAGGCGTCGCGGGCGGCGAGGCGGCGGCAGGCGGCGTTGCGGCTGCGGCGGCAGGGCTCGGCGGCTGGCGGGGTGGTGGCAAGGGGGCGGGGTGGCGGCTATAAAAAGGGGGGGCGGTGGCTGGCTTGGGCGAGGGGGCGCCCGGGGAGGAGTCCGAGCCGGACTCTCCTCGGCGTCCGTGTCAAGCACGGCGACGCGCGTGTGGGGAGGCGGTGCGCGGGGTGGGCTGGCCTGGCTCGGCTGGGCTTCGGCCCAGTCGGGGGCGGGGAGTTTTTTTTTAAACAATTCCGCCGAACTCAAAAAAATCCTAAGAAATAAAATAAAATTCTAAAAATGCCAAAACAAATTTTCACCGTCTAAATAAAATATTTAGAACATGGATGAACATTTTCTGGGCCCTAAAATGTAATTTTGAAAAACGTGCAATTTTCCTAATTGCAAATAAAATCAAATAAATGATTTTAATATTTTTCCTCCAATATTTCAGTTATTTTGGAGAAGTCATTTTATCTCCTCTTATATATTTTATTATGAAATATTTTTCGGAGAGAAAAATAATAAAAATCAAAAATCCTCGTTTCATTATTTGATAAAAAAATCAAATATGAAAACTGGGAAATCCCCAACTCTCTCCGAGGGTTCTTGAGTTGCTTAGGATTTTGAGGATTGCGAAATGAAAATGCAATAAAATATGATATGCATAAATGATCTATGTATAACATTCCAAATTGAAATTTTGGGATGTTACAAACCTACCCCCCTTAAGATGAATCTCGCCCTCGAGATTCGGGTTGGCTAGAAAATAGGTGTGGCTGGTCCTTGCGGAGATCATCATCTCGTTCCTAGGTGGCCTCATTCTCGGTATGGTGGCTCCACTGAACTTTGCAAAACTTGATAACCTTGCTGCGGGTGACTCGGCTGGCAAACTCCAAAATCTTAACTAGCTTTTCCTCATAAGTCAAATCACTGTCCAACTGAATCGCCTCCAAGGGTACTGTATCTCTTAATGGTATATCAGCCATCTCTGCATGACACTTCTTTAACTGCGAAACGTGGAACACATCATGAACTCCTGACAGTCCTTCAGGTAACTCCAACTTGTATGCAACTTCTCCCATCCGTTCCAAAACATGATACGGTCCTACAAATCTCGGCGCTAACTTTCCCTTAACTCCAAAATGTTTTACTCCTCGCAAGGGTGATACTCGCAGATATGCCCTGTCTCCAATTTCATAGGTTACCTCCTTGCGTTTTGAGTCTGCATAACTCTTCTGCCTGGACTGAGCAACCTTCAGTCTATCACGAATCAGTTTAACTTTCTCTTCAGACTCCTTGATCAAGTCTGGTCCAAATAACTGTCGGTCCCCTACTTCATCCCATATCAACGGCCTTCTGCACCTTCGTCCATACAGGGATTCGAACGGTGCCATCTTCAAACTGGCTTGGTAGCTATTGTTGTATGAGAACTCTGCATAAGGCAAATTTTCATCCCAACTAGATCCATAATCTAGCGCACAGGCTCTCAACATATCTTCCAGAATCTGGTTGACTCTTTCAGTCTGTCCATCCGTCTGCGGGTGAAATGCGGTAATGAACTCCAATCTCGTACCCAAAGTCTGGTGTAACTGATGCCAAAACTTTGAAGTAAACTGTGTTCCTCTATCTGATATGATGGTCCTCGGAACTCCATGCAGACATACGATCCTGGTCATATATATCTTGGCCAACTTTGCACTAGTATAAGTTTTTTTCACTGGGATAAAGTGAGCCACTTTGGTCAAGCGATCAACTACTACCCATATGGAATCATATCCTGATTTTGTCCTGGGCAATCCGGTGATGAAATCCATGCCAAGTTTATCCCACTTCCATTCGGGTATCGGCATAGGCTGTAACAATCCTGCCGGCTTTTGATGCTCCGCCTGCACTCTCTGACATACATCACATACAGCTACATACTCGGCAATATCCTTCTTCATACCTCCACCAAAAACGTTCTTTCAAATCCAAATACATCTTGGTGTTTTCGGGGTGTATCGAGTATGGTGAGTCCTGAGCCTCCTGTAGTATTAACTTCCTGATCTTTGTGTTATTGGGCACGTATATCCGGTCCTCAAACCATAAGGTATCGTGCTCATCCTCACGAAAACCTTTGGCCTTTCCTTTGCTCATCTTCTCCTTTATCTCGGCAACCTCTTTGTCATCCTTCTGAGCCTCTCGAATCTTCAACTGAAGGTATCCCGATCGTAGATTGATCTTTGAAAATAACTTAGCTCCTTGCAGCTCATCAAACAGATCATCTATCATCTGCAGTGGGTACTTGTTCTTGATCGTCACTTCATTCAAGGCCCAATAATCAACAACCATTTTTAGGGATTTATCCTTCTTCTCAACCAAAAGTACTAGGGCTCCCCAAGGTGATGAACTCCTTCGAATGTATCCTTTCTCCAATAACTCCTTGACCTGTTTCTTAATTTCCTCCAGATCATTTGCGGGCATCTGATAGGGGCTCTTGGATATTGGCCCTGTACCTAGCAATAGATCTATCAAAAACTCGATGTCTTGATCCGGTGGCATGCCTGGTAACTCCCCTAGAAAACATCCGGGTAATCCTTTATTACAGTCACTTCCTCCTGAACAACTCCCGTGAGGGTATTCACTTGGCTCCTCCTAGGCACATGGCTAGATACATACTTAATCCTTTTTCCCTCTGGGGTGGTGAGATAAATCGACTTACTAGCACAGTCAATACTTCCTCCATACTTTGACATCCAGTCCATGCCTAATATCACATCCAATCCTTGTGACTCCAAGATAATTAGGTCGGACGAAAAAACATGGGTGCCAATGGTTAGGGGTATCTGATCGCACCATCGACTAGCCATATATTCTGCTCCAGGTGAACTCACTAGGAGAGGGGTCCTAAGGGTTTGGGTCGGTAGTTTAAACTTATCCACGAATCCCCTTGATATGTATGAATGTGATGCACCAGTATCAAAAAGAACAAGAGCGGTAAATGACTTAACCAAAAACTTACCTATTACCGCGTCCGGCTGCTCTTCAACCTCCTCCACGTTAACGTGGTTCACTTGTCCTTTGTTGAATGGATTGGGCTTCTTCCCAGCGCTCCCATTTCCGTTTCCATTCTTTCCATTAGGGCACTCCTTGGCATAGTGTCCAGTCTTCCCGCACTTGAAACAAGTAACGTGGCTTAGGTCCCTCTTGGTGGGTGTGGCTGGATTTGGGCGGTTCTGATTGTTGCTTGCTCCATTCACATTCCTAGGGCCAGTATGATTAAGGTTACTCCCTCCATTATGGGTGTGGCCTCCATGGTTATGAACAAGTCCTCCCGAGTTCGGGATTAGGCGAGGCTTCTACTGAGCTCCTGACTTATACCTCCCTTGTCCATACTTCCTCTTACGGTTCTCAATCTGCTGCTACTTCCCTTCAATCATAAGAGCCTTATCTACCAACTCCTGGTAGTTGGTGAATGTTGCCACCATCAACTGCATACTAATCTCATCATTCAGCCCTTCCATAAATTTCTCCTGCTTTGCGGCATCTGTGGCCACATAGTCAGGGGCATAGAGAGATAACTTGCTAAACTCATCCGTGTACTGAGCCATAGTACAGTTCCCCTTGCGTAAGTTGTGAAACTCACGCTTCTTCAAATTCATGGCTCCAATTGAGACATGAGTTGTACGGAAAGCTTGCTGAAACTGGTGCCATGTCACCGTGGCTATAGGTTAGGTGATAGTGTAATTCTCCCACCATGATGATGCTGGTCCATCCAACTGATGTGCGGCAAAATGCACTTTCTCAGCATCAGTACATCCTGTAGTGGTTAACTCCCTTCCGACCTTGCGGAGCCAATCATCTGCTACTATAGGCTCGGTGCTACTGGAGAACACCGGCGGCTGCAACCTCAGAAAACGGGCTAGGTTGTCAACTGGTGGGGGTGGTGGTGGATTGTTGTTGTTGTTGCCCTGGTTCTGAACTACCAACTGCATCAGGGTATTCTACTATTGGATCAACTAAGTGAGCTCCGACGGGAAGGCAAATCCGGTGTCACGTCTCGGAGGCATCTGATGGGTTTAGAGGGGAGAGATTAGAATAGAATGGGGTCTAATGAGAAGGCACTACCCATATGCACATGAGACAAACACAATCATTTCACTCAATCAAGCAAGGCATACAATCGATCTAACTATCGTAAAAGTGCTCGGACTACTTTATTTACTTACTACTGATATGGTGGTCTACTAAAAATATTCCTCGGTTGCAGATTCCATGATATCTGCTCCAGCTTCGTCTTCAAAGTCATCATCGCTAAGGTCGGAGTCGGTGTTGTCGATGATGATGTAGTCTTTTGGGCGAATCTCCTTGGGTTCTTCATCTTTTTCTACTAGAGGGGGGTCTCCCATAAATATTCTGATCCTCTTAATTAGGTCGTCATTCTTCACCAATAGTGTTGCAATTTCCTCCTCATATCCATCGCGTGTAGACTTAAGTTATCCTTCCAGCTCAATGATCCTTGTCTTCACAGTCTTCAAGTCCATCATGTCTGCGCACAGTCTGATTCTGCCTGGCACGAATGTGCTGGTTTAACTCCTGGATGAAAGCTGCAATTGATCTATCCTTCCTGGTGCTGATCATCTACCATTGCTCGTCTCGACGCCCACATATCTGGTAGATAGTGTCCTTAAGATCCTTGTGATATACTTCTCCAATGCGTCCCATGATGATGTGAGCTGCCATACTCTTTCCTAAACTCCAGGTTGGTGCGTTGAAGGAAAATTCGATGGGCTTAGTGACCGGTGTGAATGTCCTTCCTAGAACTTGAACTTGAATCATCCATCGTTCCTCTTCTGGTAAAGTGGCGTTGTATGTCCCGATGAAGCTTGGTATTCCTATGTTCAGGTACCTAGTGACTTCCTTCAAATGTCGTCCGAAAGGTGCGTCTTCCTCCGGTTGTGCAAACTTGTTCTTCGTCTCCTCCATCCTAAAGAGTAGAAAATGGAGAGGAGTCACAAATGAGAAGAGAAGAGTGACCTAGGGTTTATCTTAATGGTCGTGTCCTACACTCAACGTGTGCTCTGATACCATCTTTGTAGCGACCCAACCTCAAACGGTCAAGTCTCTATGCTTCAGTGTCATCCCTGGATCGGTAATGCTGACACACACAGTACTCGAAGGATTCATAACAAAGTAGCAATCACACACTTATTACATCGAATGTCTCACAAGAGAACTTATTACAATAATATGGCTTAAGTCCATCTAATATGATAACAGTGGAAGGCTTGGAAGATAAAGTGAGTCCATCAACTCCAACGACATAGCTGAGCTGCACGGCAACGACCTAATGAACCTTACTCCTCGTCTGAAAAGTCTACAACACAATACGTTGCAGCCCGAAACGGGTCAGCACATGGAATATGCTTGCAAAGTAACACAGTAGAGCAAGAACATAATAATGCTATCACTACATGCATATTTGGCTGGTGGAAAGCTCTATGGTTACAGTTTTGCGAAAAGCCAATTTGTCCCTACTGCAAAGGAAATATATTTTAATTTAACTATCATGGTAGTTGAAACATTATTGAGAAGGTTCCTCCAACTCAATCCCAATTAAAGTGATTATCAACCCAACAACATTAATTTAGAGTGATGATATACATATGATAATCCAAGTACTAGATACTCAAGATTGTCCATAACCGGGGACACGGCTAACCATGATAGTTTATACACTCTGCAGAGGTTTGCGCACTTTTCCCCACAAGTCTAGATCGCCTCCGTTGTATTTCTCGCACTACATGGTGTTTGAGAAACGGATGACCAAGACACAGTCTTTCAGAAACATTAACTCTCTACTCCGGGCAGACCATACCAAACCTACAAACCCACTACCTGCTGGTCCACCTCTTCAAGGGCTTCATGTAACTTACTCGACTATGCTAGAGCCCATATTAGCTTGTGGCTGCACACAGAAGTTTCTAGCATGAACCATCTCAGTTCCCTTTGAGCCTGGGTGGCGGTCCATAGGAAGATCACACGGGTACTCCGGGATTTCCAAAAATACAGGCAACACTGGGTACTCCAAGTGCCTCAATCCACCCAGATGTAAGTTTAAGTTGCCACCTTAAGTTGAACCATTAATTAACAATCTCACATCTGTCATGGATTTCAGTCACCCAAACCACGTCTACGAGCATAGCATAGCAGTATAAGCAAAGCGTAGAAGTAACTCCCAAGGGTTTGAATGTAACAGGGTAATAGGTTCTACCTCATCAACTACTTCCCAACCCACAAGTTAATGTCATCCTAATCATGAAATGTTTGAGGATTTTAACTAATGCATAAAAACTGGGTGGTAAAGGGATATGATCAAAGTGTTACTTGCCTTGCTGACGATCCGCGTAACCTAGAGACTCCAAATAACACGCTTCACACTCCGGGAATTCCATCGCAAACAAACAATACCATACATAAGCAACTACCAAGAAACACAGGTAAAACCCAAATGAAAAGGTCTAACCGGAAAGTTCAACTTAAGAACTCCGGTTTGCAAAAAGAATCAAATCAAACGGAGCAACGAAACTCAAACGGCGAAAGAAACAAGATCCGTTTACTAATCTGGACCTAGGTCAAATTTTATAGTACCAAAATCTTGTTCAAGTTGGTTAAGTGGAAAGAGGGTCTCGAGACGAAGACTATGCAGCTTGAATACGCTAATTCATCCTAACGAGCGGAAAGAAAAACTAAAACGAAAATCGGATCAAAAATAGCGATCAGAAATAATCGCGGATTAATCCGATAAAGATAAAATAGACGAATAGACTAACGAACGAGCGTTCATTAGCTATGCCTAACGGGCGAAAACCGTTCATTAAAACAAACGTACGGACGAACGTCCGCAAAAATAGAAGAACCGGAAAAAAAAACCGGCGAACCGATCTAAAAACGAACTAGGTTTCTAAAAAACCGAACGGTTTTTAAGAAAAAACCGGTGGCTCGGATCGGCGTGGTTACCTCAGCGAGGCGGCTGGCGAGGCGGGATGGGCGGCGGGCCGATTTCGGGCGCGGCCGGCGGCAAGGCGGCGGCGCGGGGCTGCAGCGGCTTTGCGGGCGGCGGCGGTGCAAGCGGCGAGCAGCGGCAGGCGGGGCTCGGCGTGGCGAGAGGTGGCAGGGCGGGGTGGTGGCAAGGGGGCGGTGGCTGGCTTGGGCGAGGGGGCGCCCGGGGAGGAGTCCGAGCCGACTCTCCTCGGCATCCGTGCAAGCACGGCGGCGCGCGGGAGGGGTGCGCGGGGTGGGCCGGCCTGGCTCGGCTGGGCTTCGGCCCAGTAGGGCGCGGGGAGTTTTTTAAACAATTCCGCCGAACTCAAAAAATCCTAAGAAATAAAATAAAATTCTAAAAATGCCAAAACAAATTTTCACGTCTAAATAAAATATTTAGAACAGGATGAACATTTTCTGTGCCCTAAAATGCAATTTTGAAAAACGTGCAATTTTCCTAGTTGCAAATAAAATCCAAATAAAATCAAATAAATTATTTTAATAATTTTCCTCCAATATTTCAGTTATTTTGGAGAAGTCATTTTATCTCCTCTCATATATTTTATTATCAAATATTTTTCGGAGAGAAAAATAATAAAAATCAAAAATCCTTGTTTCATTATTTGATAAAAAAAATCAAATATGAAAACCAGGAAATCCCCAACTCTCTCTGAGGGTCCTTGAGTTACTTAGGATTTTGAGGATTGCGAAACAAAAATGCAATAAAATATGATATGCATAAATGATCTATGTATAACATTCCGAATTGAAAATTTGGGATGTTACATATTCCCACTTCTATCAGAAAGCGCCGCTGACAAGGAGACTCCGGCGGTGGAGAATGGGGCTGCCAACAAGCGGAGGCGGAGCGAGCAAGAACCGCAAGCGACTCCAGCAGGCCTAGACTTCATCAGCAGCCTCCCCGATGATATGTTGACAGTCATCATCTCCCTCCTCCCAATCAAATATGGGGCGCGGACAACCGTCCTTTCCCGGCGGTGGCGCCCCCTATGGAACTCCACCCCTCTTGACCTCATCGACACCCACGAGCTCTGCCATGGCTATCGCAAAAGCTTGGATGCATTCTCCAATATCGTCGACAGTCACCCTGGCCCAACCAGAGGCCTTAGAATGGGCAAGTTCCGTTCCAACGGCATGGATCGAGCCAATCTTGACGACTGGTTCCGATCCCCCACCCTAGATCAGCTCGAGGAGCTCACTTTTGATGATGGGAATATGCGCTTGCTGCCAATGTCTGCGCTCCGCCTCACGCCCACGCTGCACATCGCCAAGTTCAAGAACTGCCATTCGCCCCCCTTAATGACGCGCCCACTCTTATTCTACCATGACTGAAGCACCTCGAGCTCGTCACCGTCTGCCTCCCAAATGGTGACATGGAGCGCCTGCTCCATGGCTGTACTGCACTTGGGTACCTTTGTCTTCAGGCAATCAATGGGTTGAGTAGCTTCCACATCACCTCCATGACTCTTCGGACTATTTATGTGTGTTGCTGGTGCGGCAAGAAGACATCACAAGATGTGTACCACGGTATGGTCAATGAGGACACACCTTCACTTGAGAGATTACTTATAGTTGATGAAGAAGGTCCAACCATAATCAATGTCATTTCTGTGCCGAAATTGACAGTGGGGGCTACTCGTCTCACAAATACTCCGAACTTGTTATTGGATCCACACCCGTTCAGGTACAACATCCACCTTCTACCTCTCCTTCTAGAAATTAAATTTATTTCTATTTTGAAGAAGTATGTTCGTCTGTCATCCAGAACATGATTCCGACAAGCTTGACCCCGAAACTATGCACAGTGAAGGTCTTGGCACTAGAATCTATCGGCTGCAACCTTGAGAAAGTTGTCAGTTTCCTGAGATGCTTTCCGTGCCTGAAGAAGCTATATATCGAGGTTATGTTCCTTTCCTGTTAAATGTTAACCCTAAGGGAGTTCAATTTGTGACACCTTTTTCCAAGTTTGCAATGACAATGTAATACGATTTCTGAAGGATTTTTTGGAGGATTCCAGTACATACATGCCCACCATATTCGTTGCTTGATCCATATGGTTACAATCCATAAGAATTTCTCCTTTGGATTCATCTGTACTAGTTTTCTTAGGGAACTTGTCATCCACTCCAACCTCCTGTGAAGAAGGCTACATTTTTCTAGATTGCAATCAAATGCCCATGTTAATCATGTAGGATCAAAGATGACATGTTAGTGCATTTTACAAATCCGTGCAAACCAAATAGGCCTGTAGTAGTGTTAAAAATTGCATGTAGGCACTAACACATTTTCTTCTTTTGCAGAAAATATTAGGCCCGGTAGTGGATAATGTGATACAATATAACAATCATGTCGAATGCCTAGATCTGCATCTCTCAGAAATTACTTTGAACTCCTACGGAGGGACCTTACCGGAGATTATATTCGCCAGGTTCTTTGTTGTCAGAGCAAGGGTTTTGAAGGTAATGAGGTTTGCCCTACATTTATTTAGCAAAAATGAATGGTTTGTTGATCAGTGCCGGCGGCTGCGGCAGAATGGAATAGACTCCGAAAATGCTGAATTTCATTTTGGAACTTCTGATGAGAGAGTAATCGGAAGTCATCATGTCAACCCCATACATGACTTCTTAGTGGCTGGCCCCTTTGCAAAAATTATGAGGTTTCGAAACCAAACTTAGAGCAACTCTAGCAGACCCCGTAAAAGTCGCATACCCACAAAATTCTGGCGAGTATACGGGCTCGGCCCCCGTATACTCGCGTGGCCTGTAAAATTTTATACCGGCCCACAAAAAGCCCCCTCAGCAGTCACTGGTACGCGTTGGTGCTATACAAACGATTTTAAATCCCTTTTCGTGACGGTATTTGGAACCGTCGCCGAGTGAGTGACGGCGATAGGGGGGTCCTTCCCAGACGACCCAGAAATCGTCGGGGATATGGCCCTCCTGGCACACATGCTCGGAAAAATGAGTTTGTGTGCGATTAGTGAGCGCTCAAATATGGAAATACATATAGTTGAGCTAAAAAATACAATTATACAAGAGAAATTGTTTCCGGTCGCAAGTACATCCCACACAGTCAGTCCCCGCTAAACGTATCCGTTCGTATGTACATCCCACACGGTCCCTCCAAGGAAAACCGTTCCATTCATAGGTACATCACACACAATTTTCCCATTAAATCATTTGTGATAGCGTTGCCATTGCACACGATATTAACAATTTATCATTTGCGTTATTGAATGCATCAAACACGGTTTGTAGAAGAAATTGTGTGGCAAAGGTTGTCCGTCACACACATTTTTATGTGGTAAACGTTTGTGCAAGGTGGCCTAACGCAAACAGTTTTCAGAGGGATGTCGTGTGTGTAGTGGAGATTGATCGCACACCTAGTAGATCCTAGAAACGTTTCTGATCTCCACGTCTATCGCAGACATTTCGCTTCCGCAAACCATGTGCAGTGTAACCCCTAATTAATCCCTAATTTAAAATCACATGTTTTGAATCTGAAAGTAGGAAATCACTTATTTCATATCCAACCATATTTATTACAAATATAGGTTCAACCACGAATGCATAATTCGATGCACAGGTACATAACTGAAGAACTACAGAAGCACCAAGTAAAGAATGATGAACCACAGTTGTACTAAAGACTGTAAAGAGATAGGCGAAAGACATTCTGGTTAAGGGAGAAGGTGAAGTAGAATGCCCATATTGTGCCCTCCTCCATGCGTAATGCGCGCGCGACTCTAGGCCAACCCCTTGTGATGGCTGCCCGTCCATCCTTCACTGTCTTCATTACAACTTCTCGATGCTCATTGCAGTCTGGATGAAATACTTTAACCTTCATTGCGTGTCCACCAATAATGTACTTTGCGAGGTAATGTTGAGTGAACTGCTTCGGGAACCACTGGGAATGAAAAAGATTCAGACATTGTTGTCTAACAACTCATTATGGGCATTAAAAATAGAAGGATGTTGAGTTTGTAGTTACCATCCTACAGCTCACTATTGTGTTGGATAGAGCATAAACAAATAATTTGCTCGCCACCATTCATATCTTTTTGCTAATAATCCTTATCAGTTTTCCTCACTTGATGCTAGTTCATGAATATCTCATTGCCCCATGCGCAAAAAGGGTTGATGCGTGGATCCTTGCCAAGGGCATATGTACCTACAAGCAACAAGTCAATATTAGAAGCTAACAAGTGTCCAGGCCTGGATCTATATGCACTACATTATGGAACTACAGAGGGATTACAAGCCGAGGGATGAAGCTAACCTCGGCGGAAAATGATGGCCACTCCCGTTGTTGTCCTGCATTAGTGGAAAGGCATGATAAGTACAACAACCTTAACATCAAAGAAATATAGCAAAGGTAAACAACATCATCTCCAAATGACAGCTTGAAAGTGTTGGTTTCAGCATGTTGTTAAAGAGATATAAAATGGAAGGCAATGTTACCGACAGCAGGCTTAACAGCCATCAAATATTGTAATTCAAACTGGTATTGTTGAAAATGAATAGAACGTAGGTAATGCTTAAACATCACACTTGATAAATGTGTAAAACTAAAATAAAGGGCATGTGTTAACTACACCAGGAATAACTGGAACCAAATATAGCCGTTCAAACTGGTATGATGTAGTCGAGCGGCACAATTCCGACTTGCACATAATGAACAACACATTGAGAATGACTGAAATAAACAAGGCATAAATGACCAGTATAACAACCAAATATAGCCATTGAAACCTAGACAGAGTCTCACTCCAACCAACGTAACAAGCAAATACAGATAAACAGGCATATGCTTGAAAACTAGGACAAATGCTCACTGCAACCAACCTAACAAGCAGATAAAGATAAACAAGGCATCTTCTTGATAACTGGACAAATGCTAAAAAAGCAACCTAACAACCAAATAAAGATAAACAAGGCATCTTCTTGATAACTGGAAAAATGCTAAAAAAAGTAACCTAACAAGCAAATACAGATAAACAAGGCATCTGCTTGATAACTGGACAAATGTTCACTGCAACCAAACTAAGAACCAAATACATATAAACAAGGCATCTACTCGATAACTGGAAAAATGCTCACTCCAACCAACCTAACAACCAAATACAGATAAACAAGGCATCTACTCACTATAAACAACCAAATATAGCCATTCATGAAACTGAAAGTGGACAATTCATACTTAAACATCACATAGCCCTATTGAACAATACATTTTTGCATAACTGAAATAATTAAACACGGCATAGTTAAACCACTGCATGACAAATGCATCTACAACAAAGGGTATGCGGGTTGGCAAGCTAGAAAAGGTAAGATTTGCTGATAGAATGTTACCTCACATTTCATGGATGGGATCCTTCTAGTTGGAAGAGCACAGACCCATGGTGCGCTCTCTGATGTCACATATGGGTTGTTTCACCTTGGAAGAACCTTCGTGGGTGCCCTCCTCATGGTCGTGGCATGGTCGTGTCGATGAGATCTGACTGGCAATTGAGATCCCAAGCCACCGCTGTAGAATGTGTCCTTCAGAAATGACAAAATGGGCGATGGCGTATAAAGCTCGCAAATCCTTGACCGCTTGGCAGAGGAGATCAGTGGTAGGGTCCGTCGAAGAGATCGACAACGGTTGAACCAGAGGGGTTGGTGATGGACCACTTAACCTGTGACATGGCCCACGTGAAGCTATCGCTGTGGACGAGTGACACGTCTCCAATGTATCTATAATTTTTTATCGTTCCATGCTATTATACTATTTGTTTTGGATGTTTAATGGGTTTTAATATGCACATTTATATTATTTTTTGGACTAACCTATTAACCAAATTCCCAGTGCAAATTGTTGTTTTTTGCCTATTTTAGTGATCCGCAGAAAATGAATATCAAATGGAATCCAAATAGAATGAAACCTTCGCGAGGATCTTTTTTGGAACAAACGCAATCCAGGAGACTTGGAGTGGAGGTCAAGAAAGCCACAAGGCGGCTACGAGGTAGGGCGCCGTGCCCAGGGGGGCAGGCACGCCCCGCACCCTCGTGGGGCCCTCGTAGCTGCACCGACCTACTTATTTCGCCTATATATACTCTTATACCCTGAAAACATCCATGGGAGCCATGAAACCACTTTTCCACCCCCGCAACCTTCTATACCCGTGAGATACCATCTGGGGACCTTTTCCGGCGATCTGCCGGAGGGGGACTCGATAACGGAGAGCTTCTACATCAATACCATAGCCTCTCCGATGATGTGTGAGTAGTTTACCACAGACCTTCGGTTCCATAGTTATTAGCTAGATGGCTTCTTCTCTCTCTTTGGTTCTCAATACAAAGTTCTCCTCAATGTTCTTGGAGATCTATTCGATGTAATACTTTTTGCGGTGTGTTTGCCGAGATCCGATGAATTGCGGGTTTATGATTGAGTTTATCTATGAACAATATTTGATTCTTATCTGAATTCTTATATGCATGTTTTGATATTTTTGCAAGTCTCTTCGAATTATCAGTTTGGTTTGGCCTACTAGTTTGATGTTTCTTGCAATGGGAGAAGTGCTTAGCTTTTGGTTCAATCTAGCGGTGCTCGATCCCAGTGACAGAAAGGGAACTGACACATATTGTATTGTTGCCATCGAGGATAAAAAGATTGGGTTTATATCATATTGCTTGAGTTTATCCCTCTACATCATGTCATCTTGCCTAATCCGTTACTCTGTTCTTATGAACTTAATACTCTAGATGCATGCTGGATAGCGGTCGATGTGTGGAGTAATACTAGTAGATGCAGAATCAGTTTCGGGTCT